>NW_026060315.1:651525-739025 GCF_024139225.1 Suncus etruscus | reverse complement strand
GGAAAGCAGGAAGGAAGGAAGGAAAGATGAAGGAACTAAGGAAAGGAGGAAAGAAAGAAGGGAAGGAGGGAGGAAAGGAATGAAAAAGAAAAAACCCAACAAAACAAAACAAAATAAAATACAAACCAAGACTTGCAAACAGTCCCGGGCCGCTCATTCTTAAATAGATTTTTCTCCACCCAGTCCCCAACTTCTCTCCTGGATGCAATTTATTTTCTATTTTACTCTCGGGGTTCTGACCCTTCCGGGGGACCCCAATTCCTCTTCCTTCCTCTGGGACATTTGACCCCAAAACACATGTTTCGAATTGTATTCGGAGGGGAAAGGAAAATGCCGTTTATGGCCTGGGTTTTCTGTTTCTCAGTAGGGGTCCCCCTGGCATGATCAAAGATGGGGGGCCCCCCTGGGAGATCCAATTGCTTCGGTGTCGGGTTACAAGGGGGGGGTCCCCGCAGGTCCCCCAATGGGCTATTCTGATTTGTGTCTTTCCCCGCTGTCAGAGAACTCTTTCCAAGCTTAGAGATCATTTTTCATTTTTGTTCTTTGGGTTCTGCATTTATTTTATTTTATTTTATTTTACTTTACTTTACTTTACTTTACTTTACTTTATTTTATTTTATTTTATTTTATTTTATTTTATTTTATTTTATTTTATTTTATTTTATTTTATTTTATTTTATTTTATTATGTTGGAGGTCCCATCCCACCGCTCTCAGGGGTTCCTCCTGGCTCTGTGCTCAGAAATAACTCCTTGGCTGAAATGGGATGCCGGGGATTGAACCCGGGTCCTTCCTGGGGTTGTGTGCATGCAAGGCAAAGGCCCTACCACTGTGTGTTGGATGATTTTAGAATGAAATGTGACTTTGAGGTCAACCTCCATATAAATGGGGGGGCGTTGCATTGCAGAAGGACGGTGGTTCGAACCCTGGCATCCCATAGGGCCCCCCCATAGAGCCTGCCAGGAGTGATTTCTGAGCATAGAGCCAGGAGGGACCCCTAAACGCTGCTGGGTGTGACCCCAAAACAAAACTAACAAACAAACAAAAATAAATAAAAATCCAGGGCCCAGAACATTAGCACAGCAGTAGGGCCTTTGCCTTTCCTGCGCCTGACCCGGGATGGACAAGGGTTCGATCCCTGGCTTTCCATGGGGTCCCCCAAACCTGCCAGGAGCTATTTCTGAGCATAGAGCCAGGGGGGAACCCCTGAGCAGCCCCCCGAAATAATTCACAGAAGATAAAAAAAAAATGGCATTGATCTGTCTCTGATGTTCCGAGTTTGGATCCGACTTCATTTTGTTCTTGGCCCCGGGAAGGAAGGAAAAAAAGCAAAGAACATAAAACAAACCCAGTTTGGAACGCAGGCGGTGTTTGAATTGTGGGAACAGAGAGTTTTTGGGGTGCAGAGTGGGGAATGCTCTTTGGCTCTTTTTCTCTGCAGGAAACGCCAAAATCTCAGTCCTGGCTGCCAGCTCCATGGCTTTGATTTTTATTTTTTTTTTATTTTTTATTTTCTAGAACCAAAGCCCAGATAGAGCCAGAGTCCAAGAGGGCCCCCCCCCCACTTTTTTTTTCAAGGGAAGCTGGCTGCAGAATATGGGGGAGAACCCCGGTTTTGTGCTAAGAAGCCAGAGCCAAGGCTGGCAGAGAGACTGAAGGCGGGAGGCGAGACGGGCTGGCTGGGAAAGAAAATTCTAGCAAAAGGCACTCACTGGGCTCTGTGCCTGGGAGAGGGGGGGGTGAAAGGAGGACACCCCCCGAAAGTTAGACACCTCGGAAAGTAGGTCACTGGGCGGTAGGTGCCCCAAAAGGCAAGCAGCCCAGGAGGCAGGCAACCCCCAAAAGCAGACGCTCTGAAAGGCAGGCACTCCAGAAGTCAGACACTCTGAAAAGTAGACCCCCCCAGAAGGCCGACATCCTGGAAGGCCCACACCCCAGAAATCAGACACCCCAGAAGGCTGATACCCCAGAAGTCAGACACCCCAAAAGGCAAACTATCTAGAAGGCCAACTCTCCGGAAGTCAGATACCCCCAAATGTAGATACCCCCCAAGAGAAGACACTGAAAGGCAGATAGCCCCAAAAGTAGACACGCTGGATGGCCTACGCCCCAGAAGTCAGACGCCCCCAAAATAGACACTCCAAAACGCTGACATTCCCAAAAATAGACGCCCCGGAATGCCAACACCCCCAAAGCAGACATCCCCCCCCTTAAGGCAGAGAAAAACCGAGAGATAAAGAGAGACAGAGTAAGAGGAACAGAGAGATAGATTCAGAGAGAGACAAGAGACACAGAGACAGAGACGAGAGGTTGAGTCAGAGAGACAGACAGAGACACTGCAGTATAGAGAGAGACAAAGAGAAACAGAGACAGAGACAGAGGGGCAGAGATAGGTGGAGACAGTGACAGAGAGGTAGAGACAGAGATACACAGAAACAGAGATCGAGGTCAAGACAGAGAGACACAGAGAGAGAGTGACAGAGATAGAGACACAGAGAGATAGGGACAGAGAGATAGAGGCAGAGAGAGAGACAGAGAGAGAGACAAGGAGATAGAGACAGAGCTACAAGAGAGATAGAGAGACAGAGATAGAGAGGTAGAGAGACAGAGCGAGCAAGACAGAGACAGAGGCAGAGAGATAAAGAGAGATTCAAAGAGACAGACACAGAGATGCAGAGATACACAGAGAAACAGAGAGAAACTGAGGGACAAGATAGAGACAGAGAGAGGCAGCGACAGAAACAGAGAGACAAAGAGACAGAGAGACACAGACAGTAGAAACAGAGACAGAGATACACAGAGAAACAGAGATAGAGGCAGAGAGAGAGGAGAGATAGAGGCAGAGAGACAGAGAGACACAAACAGTAGAAACAGAGACAGATACACAGAGAGATAGAGACACACAGAGAAACAGAGATAGAGGCAGAGAGACAGAGAGATGACAGATAGAGGCAGAGAGACAGAGATAAAGAGAGACAGAGATAGACACAGAGACAGCTGCAAGAGGGATAGAGACAGAGAGGTAAAGAGAGACAAAGAGAAACAAAAATAGAGACAGAGCTACATACAGATCAGGAGAGACAGAGACAGCTCCAAGACAGAGACATATGGAGACAGAGAGATAGAGATGAAGAGAGACACAGAGAGAGAAACAGAGAGACATAGATAGAGAGAGAGACATAGAGAAAAAGAGACAGGGAGACACAGAAACAGAGATAAAGGCAGAGAGACAGAGAGAGATGAGAGACAGAGGGAGACAGAGAGACAAGAAGTAGAGGCAGAGAAAGAGACCCAAAGACAGAGATAAAGAGAGACACAGACAGAGCTACAAGAGACAGAGACAAAGACAGAGATAAAGAAAGACACAGAGAGACAGAGCTACAAGAGACACAGACAAAGACAGAGATAAAGAGAGACACAGAAAGACAACGCTACAAGAGAGACAGACAGAGACAGAGAGGTAGAGAGAGACAAAGGGAAACAAAAGTAGAGAGAGACAGTGCTCCAAGAGAGACAGACAGAGACAGAGAGATAGAGAGAGACAAAGGGAAACAGAAGTAGAGAGAGACAGTGCTCCAAGAGAAACAGAGATAGAGAGGTAGAGAGAGACAAAGGGAAACAAAAGTAGAGAGAGATAGCGCTCCAAGAGAGACAGAGACAGAGAGGTAGAGAGAGACAAAGGGAAACAAAAGTAGAGAGAGACAGAGCTACAAGAGACAGAGACAAAGACAGAGATAAAGAGAGACAGAGAGACAGAGTTACAAGAGAGACAGACAGACAGAGAGGTAGAGAGACAAAGGGAAACAAAAGGAGAGAGAGACAGCACTACAAGAGAGACAGACAGAGACAGAAAGGTAGAGAGAGAAAAAGGGAAACAGAAGTAGAGAGACAGCGCTCCAAGAGACACAGACAAAGACAGAGATAAAGAGAGACACAGAGAGACAGCGCTCCAAGAGAGACAGACAGAGACAGAGAGGTAGAGAGAGACAAAGGGAAACAAAAGTAGAGAGAGACAGCGCTCCAAGAGAGACAGACAGGGAGATAGAGACACAGAAAGAGAAACAGAGAGACCTAGAGAGAGAGACAGAGGCAGAGGGCTGGAATTTCTGGCCCCTTGTGCCAATGCCCCTGCTGGGGGCCGGGACAGACACCCCGAAAACACTTGCCTTGTCCATCAAAGTCGGCTCCGGCCCTGGGAACCCAACACCAAGGAAACCTTGGAAACTTGAGCAGCACCAGAAAATCCTGGCAGGGCCTCGACCAGAGGACTCATTTTGGGGAGCAGCCGTCCGGGGGGGGGGGGGGGAGCTGGGAAGAGTCCTAGAAAGAAGGCTCCCACCCTTGGAGGCGCCTGGACCCTGCTCTGTGCTCGGGTTCGAGCCAAGAACACGCAGGAGCAAGAGCCAAGTGTGTCTTGGGGCTTTTTTTTTTTGCAGTCAGATAAAACGAAATCAATGCTGGCACCCGGCTGCCCTCTGCTCCCCTTTCCGGAAAGAACTCATGAAAAAAAATGAAAAGAAAAGAAAAGAAAAGAAAAGAAGAGAGGAGAGGAGAGGAGAGGAGAGGAGAGGAGAGGAGAGGAGGGGAGGGGAGGGGAGGGGAGGGGACGGGAGGGGAGGGGAGGGGAGAGAGAAGGAAAAGGAAGGGAAGGGAGGGGGAAGGATAAAGAGAAAGGGAAGGGGAAAGGGAAAGGGAGGGAAGGGAAGGGAAAGGAGGAAAGGAAAGGAAAGGAAAGAAAAGGAAAGGAAAGAAGGAAAGGAAAAAAGGAAAGGAAAGGAAAAGGAAAGGAGGAAGGAAAGGAAAGGAAAGAAAGGAAAGGAAAGGAAGGAAGAAAGGGAAGAAAAGGAAGGAGGAAAGGAAAAAGGAAAGAAGAAAATGAAAGGAGGAAAGAAAAAGGAAAGGAAAGTAAAAAGGAAAGGAAAGTAAAAAGAAAAGAAAAGGAAAGGAAAAGGGAAAGGGAAGGAAGAGAAGGAAAGGAAGGAAAGGAAAGGAAAGAAGGAATGGAAAGGAAAGGAAAGAAAGGAAAGAAAAGGAAAGGAAAAAGGAAAGGAAAGGAAAGGAAAGAAGGAAAGGAAAGGAAAGGAAAGAAGGAAAGGAAAGGAAAGGATAGGAAAGGAAAGGAAAGGAAAGAAAGGGAAGAAAAGGAAAGGAAAGGAAAAAGGAAAGGAAAGGAAAAAGGAAAAAGGAAAGGAAAGGAAAGGAAAGGAAAGGAAAGGAAAGGAAAGGAAAGGAAAGGAAAGGAACGACATGCCAACAGGAGGGCCAGAAAGATAGACCAATGGTTAGGGCACCTGGCTGACCTGGCCTTCCACACGATTCAATCTCCACAAACCCCATAAGGTCCCCCGAACCTGCCGGTGGTGTTTTCTGAACACAGAGCCCGGAGTAAGCCCTTTGGCTCCTAACAAAGTCATGATGGGGTGTTTGTCAGGGCTGGTTTGTCAGGGCCCTGCAGGCCTTTGGGGCAAGAACCCCAACCTGGCAAGCACAGGGAACCCCAAGACCTCCTTTCTCTCTCTTCCTTCCTTCTTTCTTTCTTTCTTCCTTCCTTCTTCCTCTTCCTTCCTTCCTTTCCTTCCTTCCTTCTTCTTTCTTTCTTTCTTTCTTTCTTTCCTTTTTTCTTTCTTTCTTTCTTTCTTTCTTTCTTTCTTCTCTTCTTCCTTCCTCCCTCCCTCCCTTTCTTTCTTTCTTTCTTTCTTTCTTTCTTTCTTTCTTTCTTTCTTTCTTTCTTTCTTTCTTTCTTTCTTTCTTTCTTTCTTCTTTCTTTCTGTCTTCTTTCCGTCTTTCTTTCTTCCTTCCTTCCTAAACTTCCTTTCTAACCCTCCTTCTTTTCTTCCTAAACTTTCTACCTCCTAACCTTCCTTCCTTCCTTCCTTCCTTCCTTCCTTCCTTCCTTCCTTCCTTCTTTCTTTCTTTCTTTCTTTCTTTCTTTCTTTCTTTCTTTCTTTCTTTCTTTCTTTCTTTTCTTTCTTTTTCCTTCCTTCCTTCCTTCCTTCCTTCCTTCCTTCCTTCCTTCCTTCCTTCCTTCCTTCCTTCCATCTTCCTTTCATTCTTTCTTTTGTTCTTTTCTTTCTTTCGATTTTGGGGCCACACCAGGCAACGCTCAGGGGTTCCTCCTGGCTCTGCACTCATACTTTGCTCCTGGCAGTCTCCAGGGACCATGTAGGAGGCTGGGGATTGAACCATTCTCTGTCTTAGGTTGGCCGTGCAAGGCAAACGCCTTACTGTTGTGCTATCTCTCTGTCTCTCCCCCTCAGAGACATTCATGTTTTCTCTCTGTCTCTCCCCCTCAGAGACATTCATGCTTTCTCTCTGTCTCTCCCTCTCAGAGACATTCATGCTTTCTCTCTGTCTCTCCCTCTTGGAGACATTCATGCTTTCTCTCTGTCTCTCCCCCTCAGAGACATTCATGTTTTCTCTCCCTGTCTCCCCCCCTCAGAGACATTCATGCTTTCTCTCTGTCTCTCCCCTTCAGAGACATTCAATCTTTTTCTCTCTGTCTCTCTCCCTCAGAGACATTCATGTTTTCTCTCTGTCTCTCCCCTTCAGAGACATTCATGTTTTCTCTCTGTCTCTCCCCCCTCAGAGACATTCATGCTTTCTCTGTCTCCCCCCCTCAGAGACCTTCAGGCTTTCTCTCTCTGTCTCTTCCCCTCAGAGACCTTCATGCTTTCTCTCTCTGTCTTCCCCCTCAGAGACATTCATGCTTTCTCTCTGTCTCTCCCCCTTAGAGACATTCATGTTTTCTCTCTGTCTCTCCCCCTCAGAGACATTCATGCTTTCTGTCTCCCCACTCAGAGACATTCATGTTTTCTCTCTCTGTCTCTCCCCTCAGAGACATTCATATTTTCTCTCTGTCTCTCCCCCTCAGAGACATTCATGCTTTCTCTGTTTCTCCTCCTCAGAGACATTCATGCTTTCTCTGTCTCTCTCCCTCAGAGACATTCATTTTTTCTCTGTCTCTCCCCCTCAGAGACATTTATGCTTTCTCTCTCTTTTTCTCTCTCTCTTTCTCTCTCTTCCCCATAGAGACATTCACACTCTCTATGTCTCTGTCTCTGTCTGTCTCATCCCATCAAACTAGATCCATGCGACTATGGGGTAACTTCGGACATTTTTCGTGTGTGTGTGTGTGTGTGTGTGTGTGTGTGTGTGTGTGTGTGTATGTTTGTGTGGCATTCAGCTCTGCTTGTTCCTAATTCCAAGACTTTCAGCCCAAACACAAGAAATGGAACTAGTCAAAATAAATAGAAGTTTTTTGTTTTTTGTTTTTGGGCCACACCTGGCGGTGCTCAGGGGTCACTCCTGGCTGTCTGCTCAGAAATAGCTCCTGGCAGGCACGGGGGACCATATGGGACACCGGGATTCAAACCAACCACCTTTGGACCTGGATCCGCTGCTTGCAAAGCAAACGCCGCTGTGCTATCTCTCCGGGCCCATAAATAGAAGTTTTAATACAAATAACTGTAAATGGTTGTTGTTTTTCTGCACAAGATAGAAATATTCAAACTTTTGTGGCCAGAGGGACAGCACAGCGGCAGGGCGTTTGCCTTGCACGTGGCCGACCCAGGAAAGACCCAAGTTCGATCCCCGGCATCCCATATGATCCCCTGAGCCTTCCAGGGGTGATTTCTGAGCACAGAGCCAGGAGTAACCTCTGGGCCATTATCTGAGACTCCCAGTGAGTCTAAGTTTTGGGTCAGAAGTTCCTGGTTTGGGGGAAATTGTCAACTTCCCAAAAAATCTGAAGAGTCTGGGAGGGGGAAGAAGTTAGGTTGGGGCCATGAGAGATGGAACAGCTCACAGCAGCTTGGCATGTGTCTGATTGGGCCTCAGTTGACCTCTGCCCTGTCTCTCTGTCTCCCTCTGTCTTTGTCTGTCTCTGTCTCTCCCTGCCTTTCTCTGTCTCTCTATCTCTCCCTGACTTTAAATCTGTTTCTGTCTCTTTTTCTTTCCCTGTTTTTCTCTGTCCCTCTTTTCCCTATCTCTACCTATGTCTCTGTCTTTCTATCTCTATTTTTGTATCTCTAACTCCATTTCTCTGTCTGTCTGTCTGTCTGTCTGTCTGTCTGTCTCTCTCTCTCTCTCTCTCTCTCTCGTTTTGGGGTCCCACTCGGCAGCGCTCAGGGGTTCCTCCTGGCTCTACATGCAGAAATTGCTCCTGGCAGGTTCAAAGGGGGGACCCTATGGGATGCCGGGATTCGAACCACTGTCCTTCTGCATGAAAAGGAAACGCCTTACCTCCATGCTATCTCTCCAGCCTCTGTCTTTCTGTCTTTTATCTCTGTCTCTCTATATCTTTGTCTATCTTTCTCTGTCTCTCTTGGTCCCCGTATCTCTCTCTGTCTCCCTGCCTGTTTTTCTGTTTCTCTCTTTTTCTATCTCTCTCTATTTTTCTGTCTCTTATTCCCTGTCTCTCTTGGTCTCTCTATCTCTGTCTCCCTGTTTCTCTGTCTCTATCTCTATTTGTCTCTGTTTCTTTCTCTTTGTCTGTCTTTCTGTTTCTCTCTGCTTGTCAGTCTCTCTCTCTCTCTCTCTTTGTCACACACACACACACAGACACACACACACACACACAGACACACACACACACAGACACACACACACACACACACACACACACACACACACACACGGCATTTACCAGTTTGAGAAAAGCCTTCCTGAACTTGGCCAGTCTCGGACCTTCCAATGTATTTCTCCTCAAACTGTGACTCAGTTGCATTCTGAGGGTTCTGCTTGCTTTATTATTTATTTATTTATTTATTTTTAATTTATTTATGCTTTATTTATGATCACATTTTTTTCTACATAGACCTAAGACATCGGTGACAACTACGGACGTTGAAACACCCAGGAATGTCTCAGCAGAAAAAGCAAAATTGATTTAGAGGGGCCTGCGGGGAGGGCATCTGCCTTGCATGCGGCCACCCGGGTTCAATTCACGGTCTCCTGTTGGCTCCCGTGACCCTGCCAGGAGCGATCCCTGAATGCAGAGCCAGGAGTAAGCCCTGAGCACTGCCCGGTGTGGCCCCCCAAAAGAATTAACTTAGAGGGGCCGAGTGATAGCACAGCGGTAGGGCATTTGCCTTGCTCAAAGCCAAGCTAGGATGGACCTCAGTTTGATCCCTGGCATCTCCTATGCTCCCAAGCCTGCCGGGAGCGATTTCTGAGTTCAGAGCAGGAGGAACCCCTGAGTGCCACCGGGTTGGACCCCAAAACAAGGCAAACAAACAAAATAATCATCTATTCACTTTATGCCTTGTTTCCAATCACTCTCACTGGCTTCAAATCTCTCAATTCTGCACAACCAGGAGGCCCTAACTCGGGGTAGGTTTTAAAAGCCCCGGGGGTGACGTTTTAGAGATGAAAAGGGCGAGTTTTGTCTCTCCTCAGGAGGGCCCCTGTGTGGGAATGAATGCACCCCTTGTCTTGGGCCTTCAAAGGCAGCCCCGGCCTCCTGCGGCTTTGAGCCCCGGAAGGAAGGCCTGTGTGTAAGACACGGTGTCTGCGTGTCAGGTCTTGGATTCCTCCCCTCAGCCCCTGGGTGGGCCGACCCCAGAGAGCCACCTGCCTCATCCTGTGTGAATAGACAGAGACAGAGAGAGAGGAGAGGGAGAGACAGAAGAGAGGGAGAGAACAGAGAGAGGGAGAGAGCGGAGAGAGGGAGAGCGAAGAGAGGGAGAGAGGAGCAAGGGAGAGAGAAAAGAGAGGGAGAGAGAAGAGACAGGGAGAGGAGAGAGAAGAGAGGGAGAAACAGAAGAGAAAGGGAGAGAACAGAGGGAGAGAGAAGAGAGGAAGAGAGAAGAGAGGGAGAGAGAAAGAAGAGAGCGAGAGAAAGAAGAGAGGGAGAGAGAAGAGGGAGAGAGGGAGAGAGAGAAGAGAAAGAGAGAGGAAAGAGAGGGAGAGAGAAGAGAGGGAGAGGGAAAGGGGGAGAGGAGAGGAGAGAGAAGAGAGGGAGAGAGAAAGAAGAGAGGGAGAGGGGAGAGAGAAAAGAGAGGGAGAGGAAGAGACAGAGAGGGAGAGATAGAACAGAGAGGGAGAGAGGAGAGGGAGAGGGGAGAGAGGAAGAGAGAGGAGACAGGGAGACAGAGGAGAGGAAGAGAGATGGAAACAGAGAGACAGAGAGAGACAGACAGACACAAAGAGACAGACAGAGAGAGAGAGAGAGAGAGAGAGAGAGAGAGAGAGAGAGAGAGAGAGAGAGAGGGCCCGGAGAGATAGCACAGCAGCATTTGCCTTGCAAGCAGCTGATCCAGGACCTAAGGTGGTTGGTTCGAATCCCGGCGTCCCATAGGGTCCCCCGTGCCTGCCAGGAGCTATTTCTGAGCAGACAGCCAGGAGGAACCCCTGAGCAACGCCGTGTGTGGCCCAAAAACAAAAAAAAAAAAAAAAGAAAAAAAAAAAAAAGAAAAAGAAAAAAAGAAAGAGAGAGGAGGAGAGTTGGGAGTGATCCCTCCGGCCTAGAACTGGGTGCTGGAAAGGAGAAAAGGGAAAGTAAGGAAACTCCTTGGGGAACCATAGTGCAAATCATGTGTCTAAAGGAGAGAGAATGAGGGAGAGAGACATAGAGAGAGAGAGAGAGAGCTAGACAGACACAGAGAGAGACTCTGGAAAAGTCTGGCAAGTTCTAGGCCAGAGAGAGAGAAAGAAAAAGAACAAGACAGCAGTTTATACTTTAAGGAGCCTGTTGAGAGGAACTTCCATTTTTGTGCTGCGGTTCTGTATTTTTTGTGTATTTGTTTTGGGGCCACAACCGGCAGTGCCCAGGGGTTCCTCCTGGCTCTGTGCTCAGAAATTGCTCCTGGCAGGCTCGGGGGACCCTATGGGGTGCCAGGATTCGAACCACTGACCTTCTGCATGCAAGGCAAACGCCTTACCTCCATGCTATCTCTCCGGCCCCTAGTCTATTATGGTCTATCATGATTTATAGGGTCTTGGGGCATGCATCATTATTTTTGGGGAGCGAAACTGAGTCCTCAAGTGGAAACTTGGGCTCTTTTGCCTTAAAATAAAACTTAACATTGGGTCGACAAGATGGAGTCCCTTCTGCTCACGGCTTCCCGGGTTCGGTGCCAAAAAGCTGCCCCTGTCAAACCCAGCACCCCCAATTTCCGGCATTAAGGGTCCCCCAACTCTATCTTCATCCCTAATATCCCCCCCTGACTTTTCTCCCTTCCTTTCTCCAGAGGGGGGAAAATCTAAACACAAAATCCCCCATGTGTCAGTTGATTGCAATTTGCAGGATTTAAGAAATTGGGGGTTTGCTATGCTGGTTTTTTTGTTTGTTTGTTTTTGGGTCACACTCAGCTGCGCTCAGGGGTTCCTCCTGGCTGTACACTCAGAAATCGCTCCTGGCAGGTTCGGGGGACCCTATGGGGTACCGGGATTCGAACCACTGGCCTTCTGCATGCAAGCCAAATGCCTTACCTCCATGCTATCTCGCTGGCCTCTTTGCTATTTTTTTCTGTATTGATTTATTTCATGTTTGTGCTTCTGTCTCTGTCTCTCTCCCCCGATGGAAATGAATTACTATTCCGGCCAAGTCCATCAGAGTCCCCGGTCTCTCCCTGCTGCATTCCGTACGCCAGATTTCTCTAGTTAAAATAGCAAAGTGGAATGACATCTGACCCCCGGCAGCACAGATTTAGAAGAGAGATGTGTGAGAGCGATTTTCTGTCCCCCGGGGAAAGCCTGACAGAACCCTGGAGAGTTTTGTAGCTCTCAGAACTTCTGGTCTTGGTCTTAGATGAGAGAGAGACAAAGAGAGAAATAGAAAGACGGAGAGGAAAAGACAGATCATGAGAAATAAAGAGAGAAGAAAGAATGAGAGAGTGAGCTAAAGAGAGACAAAGGGAGAGAAGAGAGGTAAAAGGAAGAGAAAGAAAAAGATAAAAAAGAGAAAGCAAGGTAGAAAGAGAAAAAGAAAAGAGTGAGAAATAGAAAAAACAAAGCAAAAGACAAAGAGCTAAAGAGAGAACGAGAGCTAAAGAGAGTGAGGAAGAAAGAGGAAGTGAGACAGAGAAAGAAAGAGACTAAAAGAGAAAGGGAAAGAGAAAGAGACAAAATGAGCAAGAGAGAAATAGAAAGCCAGAAAGAAAAAGAGTGAGAAAGTGAGAAAGAAAGGAAGAGAGGTAGAGAGAGTGAAAGACAGAAAGCAAAAGAGAAAGAACAAGAGACAAGAGAGGGAGAGAAGAGGGAGTGAAAGAGAAAGAGAAAGAAAAAGATGAAGAAAGATAGCAAAAGAGAGAGAGACCAAGAGAGGAGTGACAGAGAGAGGAGAGAGAGACAGAGAGACAGGAGAGACAGATAGAGAGGAGAGATTTCCAAAGCAATACCTGGCCTTTCCCAATTCCCCAAGTACTTTGCCTTTTTTTTTTTTTTTAAAACATTTATGAGAATTGTCTCATTTTTTTCCCGTTTACCAACTGACTTGGTTTTGGGGGCCACAGCCGGCAGTGCTCAGGCGTTACTCTCGGTCCTGCGCCCAGGGGTTACTGCTAGTGGACTCGGGGTACCCTCTGGGAGGCCGGGGATCAGACCTGGGTCAGCAGTGTGCAAGGCAGACACGCACCCCACTGGACTATCACCCCAACGCCCTGGGGCCCAGTATTTTTTAATAATAAATTGGCAGCTTGTGTTTCCACTTTTAGATTTTTGTCTCTGGGACTGTTTGCTTCACACGTTCTATTTTCGGCCCCTCTGTGATTCCACAAAGAGTTTGACAGCAAACTCTTATTTATTGCGAGTAGGAAACTAAAGATGAGTTTCATATACATTTAGATAATATTATATTATTGTTGACCTGGGTTCGATCCCTGGCATCCTATATGATCCCCAGAGCCAGCCAGGAGCGAATTCTGAGTGCAGAGCCAGGAGGAACCCCTGAGCGCCACCGGGTGTGGCCCCAAAACCAACCAAACAAAAAGCCCATTTTGTACAAAATCGAGTAAAGGCCTTTGAGGCTAGCAAGTCCAGATGTTAAGATGATCTCCAGGAGTGTTCCCGGAGCACAGAACCAGGGGTATTTCTGACGGGCCAGAGCGACAGCACAGCAGAAGGGCGTTTGGCCTTGCACTCGGTTGACCCAGGTTCGATCCCTGGCTTCCCATGTGGCTCCCCGAGCCTTCCAGGAGTGATTTCTGAGCGCAGAGAGAAGAGGAGTCCCTGAGTGATTCCAGGTGTGGCCTGGGAAGGAAAGAAAGAAGGAAGGAAGAAAGGAAGGAAGGAAGCAAGAAAGGGAGGTAGGGAGGGAGTGAGGGAGGAAGGAAGGGAGAAGGAAGGAGAAAGAAGGAAAGAAAAATAAGAAAAAGAAAGAAGGAAAAACAAGAGAAAAAGAAAAAAGGAAAGAAGGAAGAAGAAAGAAGGAAAAACAGAAGGAAAGAAAAAGAAAGAAGGAAAGAAGGAAAAACAAAGAAAAAGAAAAGAAAGGAAAGAAAGAAAAAGAAAGGAAGATAGAAGGAAAGAAAAAGAAAGGAAGGGCCCAGAGAGATAGTACAGCAGCGTTTGCCTTGCAAGCAGCCGATCCAGAACACCAAAGGTGGTTGGTTCAAATCCCGGTGTCCCATAGGGTCCCCCGTGCCTGCCAGGAGCTATTTCTGAGCAGACAGCCAGAAGGAACCCCTGAGCAACGCCGGGTGTGGCCCAAAAAAAAAAAAAAAAAAAAAAAAAAAAAGGAAAAAAAAAGGAAAAGAAAGGAAGATAGAAGGAAAGAAAGAAAAAGAAGTTAAGAAAAGAAGAGAAGGAAAGAAAGAAAAAGAAAGGAAGAAAGGGAATGAAAGAAAAACAAAGAAGGAAAGAAAAAGAAAGAAGGAAAGAAAGAAGACAAAGAAGGAAAGAAAGAAAAAGAAAGGAAGAAAGAAGGAAAGGAAAGGGAAACAGAAGGAAAACCAAAGAAGAAAAAGAAAGAAGGAAAGAAAGGAAGAAAGAGGGCCTGGAGAGATAGCACAGCGGCGTTTGTCTTGCAAGCAGCCGATCCAGGACCAAAGGTGGTTGGTTCGAATCCCGGCGAGCTATTTCTGAGCAGACAGCCAGGAGTAACCCTGAGCAACGCCGAAAGAAAAGAAAAGAAGAGAAGAGAAGAGAAGAGAAGAGAAGAGAAGAGAAGAGAAGAGAAGAGAAGAGAAGAGAAGAGAAGAGAAGAAAGAAAAAGAAAGAAAGGAAAGAAGGAAGGAAGAAACAAAGAAAGAAGAAAGAGAAAGAGAGAGAGAAAGGAAGGAAGGGAAGAAAGCAAGCAAGAAAGCAAGCAAGCAAGAAAGAAAAGTGTATTTCTAAGATGCAGACATCGGTGCAAGACGGCATTAGATCAACTCAGCTTTATTCGGACACCCACACTTTGTTTTAAATATGAAACATCTGGCTCCCAAAAATAATCACATCTGTTTCTTCGAACGTCACGGCAGGTCGGCAGGTCGTTACTGAGAGATTCCTCTGCGACGGCCTAGTGACGTCTCCCTGTTCCTCTTGCAAGAAGACGTTTAGGGGGGCTAGGGCGGGAAAATTAGAGGCTTCTGGGGGTTCTTGGCCTCTGCACCCCACTTTGTCTTTCCTGCCAGCATGCCTGGGGCCCAAGCCACTGTCTGCCAGTCCTTCCTGAGGTTTGGGGGTTCTTTCTTTTGTGCTTTTTCTCCACATTCGAGGGGTGCATCACTGATGTTTTTATCCATGGTGGTAAAGGATAGTTTGGGGGGACATCAGGAAAGCACACGCCTTTCTTCTTCCTTCCTCCCCAGGACAATTGTCTGTCCACATTCCTGTGTGGGGTACCCCGATTTGTTGGACTGACACAATCTTCAGCTCGTGGTGGTGTCTGGTTAGAAGAGGGGGTGCATAAACGGGCAGCTTCCTTGGTCGGCTAGTGCTTATTGGGGTTCAGCTTCGAGAAAGGGGCCCCCGTTTGCACCAGTCAAAGTTAAGTGTTTTTCTTCATCAGGATGGAGATCTGCCGAACTGGGGTGTCCAGTCCCCCATACGTGGACATCTGGGGCTGCCCCAAAACGGCCCCACAAAAACGCGTGTCCTGCTCTGGGATGGCCAGAGGTCGACCGCATCCATCCATCTGTCCTTCTGTCTGTCTGTGCGTCTGCTATTTCTTGGGGGGTACTCTAGGACTTCCCCGGGGACGGCTTGTAGTGGAAGGGGTCGCGGCGCTTCAAGTGGAGTCCTATGGGGGGACATGAAAAGACGGGGTGTCAGGGAGACCCCGAAATAGGATTTGTGTCCGACTTTCGTATTCTTGTTCCTTCAAGCTCACGTATTTTCTCTCATCCTTTCGACTAGTTGGTTCTCTGGTCTCTCCACTTCCGCCATGTTCTTTTTGTGTATTCATTCATTCATCCATCCATTCATTCACTCATCCATCCAACTACCCATTCATTTACTCTATTTCATCATTCATTCTTTCACCCGTCCATCTATTCCCTCTCATTCTCATTCATTCATTCATTCACTCTCCCATTCGTTCACATTCATCCTCTCATCCATTCATTCTCTCACCTTCATTCTTCCATCATTCATTCTCTCACCCATCCATCCATTCATATTCTTTCATCTATCCATTCTCATTCTCCTATCCATCCATTCATTTATATTTATTCTCTTAGCCGTTCATTCAATCATTCGTTCTCTCATCCACCCATTCTTTCACTCATCCACCATTCATTTACTGTCCTTCATTTATTCACTCATCCACCCATCCATTCACTCTCATCCACCATTCATTCACTGTCCTCCATTCATTCATTCACTCTCATCCATATATTCATTCATTCACCCATCCATTCTCTTATCCATCCATTGACATTTATTCTCTCCCCATTCATTCTTTCATTCAACTACCCATTCATTTCATTACTTTCATTATTTCATCCATTCATTCGCTCACCTGCCATTTATGCACACTCTCATTCTCATTCATTCATTCTCCCATCTATTCACATTCAT
The DNA here is from genome assembly GCF_024139225.1 of Suncus etruscus. Lineage (NCBI taxonomy): Eukaryota > Metazoa > Chordata > Mammalia > Eulipotyphla > Soricidae > Suncus > Suncus etruscus. The sequence continues at coordinate 723,084 of NW_026060315.1, read as the reverse complement.
CCTCTCATCCATTCATTCACTCACATTCATTCCTCCATTCATTCCCATCAAATCTCCATCTTTCATTGATCTTCATTCTCTCCTCCATGCATTCATTCATTCTCATGCAACTGTCCATTCATTCACTGACCTTCATTCTTTCATCCATTCCTTCTCACTCGCCCATCCATTCATTCTTTCACCCATCCATTTTCATTCATTCTCCCATCCACCCATCATTCATTCATTCACATTCATCCTCTCAGCCATTCATTTAATCACATTCTCTCCTCCATCCAGTCATTCACTTTCAACCATCTATCCATCCATTCTTTCCTCCATTCATTATATCATACAACTCTCCATTCATTCATTCACCTTCATTCATTCTTCATCTCACCCATCCATCCATTCCTATTTTTCATCCATCTATTCTTATTCATTCTCCCATCCATCCATTCATTCATCCTCTTAGCTATTAGATCACATTCATTCTCTCATCTATTCATCCATTCTCTCATCCACCCATTCATTCTCTCCTCCATTGAGTCACTCTTTCATCCATCCATCCATTGTCTCATCCATCCATTCAATTCTCCTCCTCTCATTCATCCACTCATTCTCAACCATTCATTCTTTCATCTATCATTCACTCACTTTCTTATACATTCACTCATTCTCTCATCCATTTATTCACTCTCGTCCACACATTCATTCATTCTCTCATCCATCCATTTACTCTCTCACCCATTATCCATTCATTTACTCTCCTCCATTCATTAACTCTGATTAATTCATTCTCTCATCTATCTATTCAATACTCTCTCATCCATCCATCCATTTCCTCACCCACACTTTCATTCACTCTCATCCATTCATCCATTCTCTCACCCATCCTTTCATTCACTCATCCATCCATTTATTCTTTCATCTATCCACCCATCCATTCTCTCATCATCCTTTCATTCACTCTCATCCATCCATCCATCCATCCATCCATCCACTTATTCTTTCATCTATCCACCCATTCATCCTCTCATCTATCCATCCATTCATGCATCCATTCACTACCTTCATTTTGTCCTCCACCCACCCACCAGCCCATCCATTCCCCCTCACCAGGCCCCGCTCCCTGGCGCGCCGAGCCGGCTCCCTGTAGCAGGCGCCACTCACTGTGAGAGGAAGGCGGCAGAGGCTCTGGCGTCCGGAAGGTGCGTACGGTGGCAGGGCCCTCAGCCCCCGAGGACAGCGCCTGTACCTCCAGGCGATAGAGGGTGGCCGGCCTCAGGTTGGACACGGTGAGTACCGAGAGATCCTGGGGAGGCCGAGAAAGTGGGGTCACATCCTGTAACTTCTTGGAGGGGCATTTGGGGAAGAGGTCCCCCCAGGCATCACCCCCATATTTTCTGCCACTGACGACTGTCCCAGCCGTGGTATTGGGGTGTCCCATGAAAACTGAATTTTTTTTTTGGTTTTTGGGTCACACCCGGAAGCGCTCAGGGGTTCCTCCTGGCTCTGCGCTCAGAAATGGCTCCTGCCAGGCTTGGGGGACCATATGGGATGCCGGATGCGAACCACCGACCTTCTGCATGCAAGGCAAATGCCCTACCTCCATGCTATCTCCCCAGCCCCGAAAATTGAATTATTTTAATGCGTGAATTTCTCAGCCATGCCAGGCAGTTCTCAGGGCTGGCTCCTGGGCTCTGTGTTCGAGGGTCATTCTTGGCGGGCTCACACAGTGTCCTCACTGTGTGTGGTGTTGGGGATGGAACCCCAGTTGGCCGGATCACAGAATTATTGACCCAGTCATAAAAGTGACTCAGGGAGTGTTCCAGGTCATGAAGGGGGCGACCCAAGTCACAGAGGGGGTGTCTTGAATAATGGGGGTTCTCCTAGGTGACAGAGTGGGTGTCCTGGGTTCCAGAAGGATTGTCCCAGGTCATGGGGGGTGTCCCAGGTATTGGGGGCTTATAGGTCACACAAGGATTGACCTAAGTTAATACGAGCGTGTCCCGAATAACAGGGGGATTTCCCAGGTGAAAGAGGGGGTGATCCAGGGTCACAGAAGGATTGACCCAGGTCATGAAGAGGGTGTCCCAGATAACAGGAGGGTGTCCCAGGTCATGAAAGGGGTGTCCTGAGTCACAGAGGGACGATCCGGATAATGAGGGGGTGTCCTGGTGACATTGGGGATGTCCTGGATCTCGAAGGGGGTGTCCCACTAAAGGAGGGGGCGCCCCAGGTTACCGAGGACGCCACGCACCGCGGGCAGGACGTGCGACTGCGAGATGAGGCTATTGGGGAGACTGGAGTGGCGGCTCTCCGGAGTGGCCTCTGCCCACGTCACCTGGAACCCCGTAAGTGGCTGAGCTGGGTTGGCACCAGCCACCTGCCAGGAGAAGTGGCCCGTGACGTTGGCGTCGTGGAGCTCGAAGGACGCGGACAGGTTTTCGGGCTTGGCAAGGACCTTGGCGAGCGCTGGGCCTGGTGGGTCGTGTGCAGAGAAGGGGGGGAACAGGCAAAAAAAACCCGGGGTTGACTCGGGACTGAGTGTCCCTCGTAATCGGCAGTTTTCCAGTTCCTGACCTCCACTTCCTCCAGGATGTCCCCGGGAGATAAGAGTGAAGTTTGCAGGGCATCCGGAAAATGGGACATCAACAGGACTGTGTGTGAGGATTCACAATGCAAGGAGAGAGTTGGGGGGCCTTGGGGGTGCAGGGTCGCTGGGGCATATGTCTGTATACATCCTTGTATGTGCGTGCGTCCATGCGTGTATGTATGTCAGGCACAGCAAAAAGCTCTGCCCAGAAGCAGTTGGGGTTTGAACAGTGTGGACTAGTGGCTGTGTGGTTCAGTGGTATGTGTAGCCGTGGCCCTCGTGGACCGGTGGCCTTGTAACTGTGACTTCTGCCCCGCGCCGTCATGTGGAAGCCACAGACAGCAGAACCAGGGCAGAATTCCCAGGGCAGGTGCTGGCCCCTCACTGCCCACTGGGGTGTCTTAATATCCCCAAATGCCACCTACCCGCTTCTCCGGGGCAGCGGCTCAGTTTGTGGCTCTTGGACTTGAGTGCGGAGCAAGCCGGGGTGGTGAAGAAGACGGTCTCGGCCTTCCGGCGGCCTGTGGGCCAGGCGGGCTGCACGGTCACTTTGTACTTGCAGGAAAAGGCCAGGTCTTGGAGAATGAGATAGTTTTCCTAGAGGGTGAGAGGACCAGTGAGTGAGTAAAGGGGTGCCAGAGAGCTGGAAGGTGCCGGTAACCCCTAGTCACCATCCCTGGGTGCCCCCAAAATCCAGATGATGGTCAGTAAGCGAACCCACAAGTCGCCTTCTTTCGGGCCAAGGCTGGACAGATGAACAGATTTGTTTGTCTGTGTGTGTTGGGTGATGGAAAGATCTAAGGCTGGCAACAGGGTCCCCCAACACTCACCTGGGTGGTCCCGGAGGAGACCCCGGACCCTGTGGTGCTGTTGTGGATGCAAAATTCCGGCAGCCACTCCACGTGGTAGCGGGTCAGACCCGGTTCTGCAAAGGCAGGACACGGTCAGAGCTGGCCTGGGGGGTTCGAGTATTGAAGTGACCTTCAGGTCCTGGCTAGACTCGGGGTTCTGCTACTGGGCCCTCCTCCTCACGTACCTTCTGCGTTCTTCCAGTAGATTTTCACCTGGAGCTGGTGGTCCTGGAGGAAGGGGGTCCCCACTTCCAGAGGCCGTGACGGCCGCCGAACGTGGAAAGGCAGCTGCCTGGACGTTGTGGTTTTCCGGTTCTTTCCAAGGGTTTCTTCTGCGACAAAAAAACAAACAAACAAAAAAAAAACACGACTATTTGGGTCTCATAAACACTACTGCTGAGGTGACTTCCCTGGAACCCCAAAAGTGCCAAGGACAACATAAGGGGCCAGGGATGGGACTCAAGGCATTAAGTGGCCAGTGACAGCTCAACCCATCGGTCTATGCAATTGGCTCCGTTGGTTTGGGCCCTCCTAAAAATATAAAAAGAACTCCGTTGGTTTCTGAGCTACAGCCTAATGTCAACGACTGAACCCCCTTTCAACCTGTGGCCTAGTCTCAGGCCCTGTCCTCAACAGGGAGGCAGGTTTTTAGGGTGGAGTCCCCCCCCAGATTGTCCTGGCTGACAATGTAGTTGAGTTTCGACTCTCTAAGAAATTTCCGACAGAGCTGAGACACTCTGTCATGTTTTCACCCTGGCTTTAGATCCGTCTTTGATTCCCTCACTCAGTTTTAGGAGATAAATTGGACAGATTAGGGGCGTCTCTGCTCCCCCTTCCCTCAGATTTGTACTGAAGCTAGTTCAGGGGTATCTGGACTTGTGAGGCATCTGGGATTTCTCAAACCCCAAACTATGCCCCTGTCTCTAAAATCTTGTGTTTTCAGTACATTGTTAAGTCTTTCTTTTCTTCTTCCTTCCTTCCTTCCTTCCTACCTTTGCAGTTTCTTTTTCTCTTTCTTCCTTACTTTTTTCCATTTCTTTCTTCTGTTCTTTCCTCTCATTCTTCCTTTCTTTTCTCCTTTCACATTTTCACTTTCTTTCCTCCCATTTTTTATCTTTTCCTTCATTTTCTTCCTTAATTTCTTCTTTTCCTTCTTCCTTCCATTCCCACTTTTCTTTTTTTTTTTTTTTGGTTTTTGGTTTTTGGGCCACACCCTGTGACGCTCAGGGATTACTCCTGGCTATGCACTCAGAAGTTGCTCCTGGCTTCTTGGGGGACCATATGGGACGCCGGGGGATCGAACCGAGGTCCGTCCTAGGCTAGCGCAGGCAAGGCAGACACCTTACCTCCAGCACCACCGCCCGGCCCCACCATTCCCACTTTTCTTCCTTCCATTCTTCCCTATCATTTCTTCACTTCTAATTTCTTTCTCTTTTCTCCTTCCTTTCTCAATTTTCTTTATTTTCATTCTTTCTTCCCTCCTTCCTTCAATTCCTATCTTCCTTTCCTTCCTTCTGTTCTTTTGTCTCTTTCTTTCTTCACTTCTATTTTCTTTCTTTTCTTTTTCCTTCCTTTTCTTTCCTCTTATTTATTTTCTTTTTTCTCCCATCTCTCCTTCCCTACTTTCTTCCATTTTCTTCCAATCTTTTCTCATTATTTTTTTCCTCCTTTCCTTCTTTCATTTCTTTCCTTCCTTCTTTCCTCCCTCCTTCCCTCCCTCCCTAACTCGCCCCTTCCTTCCCTCCCTTCTTTCTTCCTTCTGCCCGAACTGGGGACAATATACCCCCGAATGACTGCTCTACCATCCGTCCTAAAAAAAAAAAAAAAACCCAATTCCCTCTACTCTCCAGTTGCCATGACCTTGACTTGGTGACAATGAAACACACGACATTCTTGCATAACCCACACACCGCAGCCTAGGACGTTCTGCATCTTTTTTGGGACATGAAGCGTGCCACAAAAACAGGGGGAGACTTGGAAGTGGGTGCTAGAAAGGGGGATGGAGGGAGCTCAGAGCAGGCAATGAAGAAGACAGGGGGATGTGGAAGGCACCACACAAGGACGGCCCAGGTTTGGATGGGAAGGGAGAAACTGGGGGAACATTGCTGGCAGGACACAAGCCGGGTTCTGCATTGGAACAGAACATGGCTTGGTCCTAGAACACTGATGGACGGATTTTTTTTGGGGGGAGGAGGGGGTTACTCCTGGCTCTGTGCTCAGAAATTGCTACTGGTAGGCTTGGGGGAGCATATGGGATGCCGGGAATCGAACCGGGGTCCATTCATGATTGACCGCGTGCAAGGTAAACACCCTACCACTGTGCTATCACTCCAGCCAAACCAGGAATACTTCTTTGCTAAAAGTACCTCTGGATTCTTCCCCTCACCCCTACCTGTTCTCCACCCCAGGGGATGGTCCTTCTCTCTTCTCTCCCCAATAAAGACTTGGGGTGTGTGTTTGTGTGTGTGTGTGTGTGTGTGTGTGTGTGTGTGTGTGTGTGAGGTTCGAAGCCACTTGCAGGTACAGTTTCCACAACGAGTCTATTTGCCTGCGGGTAGCTATAGCTAGTGTGTGGAAATCTCGTGTGGAAGTTTCCAGAACCTGCCTGATATTCTTCAACCTCGCAAGCATTATTTTCCCTGTCAGCATTTGCCTCTAGACCCACGCTTCCCACTTCTGCTTCAGGAAACGGGGGTTCCCCACTGAGCTTGGGGGCCTGTTGAGAACCAGTCAGGTCTCTGCAGCCATAGACAGCTGGGTGTCCCACCTCCAAGCTGTGTGCAGGGACTGACTGGGATTGGGGTTTGGGGTTCGGGGGAAGGTCAGACTCTGGGTAACAAGCACCGCATCCACAGCTGAGCTTGGGGAAGGAGGAGAGAAAAAAATGCAGCACCCCAGCTGGAGTGTAACTGACTCAGCGTCCCTCCTGGTGCCCAGAAACTGGGGTGCCAAGGTGAAGGAAGGCACACAGGCCTCCTTGGAGCAAAACCATGAGTGACCGAGCACCCCCCCCACAGGTGCTGAGCTGAGTGACTTTCGGGGTGCTTGCATCTGGGCGGCTTGCTGGAACCAGAAATGCAGAGCAGAAGTGACAACCTGCTGCCCCATGGACCTACTCAATGACACGTGTACCTCCCCCCCCCCCCCCAGCCTGGCCAGAGTGAGATAGGGATTTTTCTTATGACATCTCCAGGGAACATCAGGACAGGGCAAGGGAGGGCATGCTAAAAAGGCTCAGATGTCAGAGGTCACAGGTCAGATGTCATGGGTCATAGGTCAAATATCAGGAATTGTGGGTCAGAGGTCAGGGGTCATAAGTCAGATGTCAGGGGTTGTGGGTCAGGGGTCATAAGTCAGATGTCAGGGGTCATTTGTCTGAGGTCAGGGGTCATAGGTCGGATGCCAGGGAACCCAGGAAGTCCCAGCCACTCACTGGAGCTGGGGGCGGCTGTGAACTGGAAGGCGACCTTCGGGCTCTTGAGGCGCTGCTGGCCCCAGTAAGCCACGGCCTGCAGTTCCACGGTGTACTCGCAGCCCGCCTGCAGTTGCTCCAGGCTCACGGCATGCTGGGCCTATGGGCAGACATGCGTGCGTGTCAGTGTGCACACAGAGACACATGTGACGTGTACTCACACAAAGACACACAGACTCATAAGCAAGCATGCAGGCAAATAAATATACAGACAGACACGCCACATACAGAGATATTCTTTCATTTTTCGGGCCCCATCCAGTGGTGCTACTCCTGGCTATGTGCTCAGAAATCGCTCCTGGCTTGGGGATCATGTGGGATGCCGGGGATCAAACTCAGGTCCATCGTGGGGCAGCCGAATGCAAGGCAAACTTTGCCCTACTGCCTGCCCCATCCATGACACACAGACACACAGAGACACACGTGCCAGTGTGGGGTCAAAGCGGTGACGACAAGGCAGAGGCCCATTCACTAGGGAGGGAGGGAGGGAGGGAGGGCGGAAGGGGCCCATCTCTGTCCTGAGCTCATGGCATGTTATTTCTGGAGGAAGGCCTTTGTGCTTAGGGCTTACTCCTGGCTCTGCGCGCAGGGCTGACCCCTAGCTCTTAGTTCAAGGTTGACTCCTGACTTTGTGCTCACCCCGTCTGTGGTCTTCCTTCGCTTCTTCCTGCTGGGCACCGGGGACCTGGCGCTGTCAGCTGCCCAGCTCCAGAAGACCTTGTAATGGTGCACTGGTGTGTCCGGCTCTTCGGGGGTGTCCCAGCCCACGGTGGCTGTCAGGCTGCCGTCACTGTGCGCCGTGGAGTTGAGCAGCCGCAGGTTGGCAGGGGCCGGGGGGGCCCCCGGGTCTGAAAACACAAGAACCTTGTGGTGTGTGGGCCGTTTTTGTTTTGTTTTGTTTTGGTTTAGTTTTTGGGTCCCACCTGGCAGCACTCAAGGGTTACCCCTGGCTCTACACTCAGAAATTGCTCCTGGCAGACTCGGGGGACCCTATGGGATGTCAGGATTCGAACCGCCATCCTTGTGCATGCAAGGCAAACGCCTTACCTCCATGCTATCTTTCCAGCCTCTTCCCTAGGGGCCATTATGTCCTTCCGGACACCCTGAAATGGGAACACATCGGAGTACTTTACAGGACCCGGACACTGGGGGGCTGTGAGAAGCTGGGAGATGCCCCCCTCAAATGCAGGACCGGCAGAAGAGTGGGCACAAGACCCCTAGCCTGTGATCATGACATTAGCAGGCACATCTGTGTCCAGATGCCATGACACCGGGGTCACTCTGTGGCCTTTATATTCGTTGGATTTGGATCCGCTTAAGAGACAAGTGCAGGGGCCACAGAGACAGCATGGAGGTAAGGCGTTTGCCTTGCATGCAGAAGGTTGGTGGTTGGAATCCCGGCATCCCATTGGGTCCCCCCCTTTGAGCCTGCCGGGAGCAATTTCTGAGCGCAGAGCCAGGAGGGACCCCTGAGCGCTGCCGGGTGGGACCCCAAAACCAAAAAAACAAAACACAAAAAGCTGCGGGGAAGTGGCCCACATTGTGGCCACTCTCCCACGGATGGCTTTGGGGATAGACAGAGGGACAGGACAGGATGGGACAGGAGCCTATGCAGACTTATTTGGGTGCCGGACTTTGTCCCAAACGCCCCCCCCCAAAAGCACAGGTCTCGCCCCCCCCAGAGAACACCCACCTCTGGCCGAGCGGAAATGCTTGCTGGGCGCCGTGAAGCCTCGAGTCCCATGTATGTTGACAGCGGCCACTCGGAATTGGTACCACCTGCTGGGCCGCAGATCTGTGAGCTGCAGTCTCTCATCCGTGGTCTGGGGGGGGGGGGGGGATAAGGAAGGCAATTAGGGTCCCATGGTGTCTGTGTTCTTCGTGGCTCTGGGCACCCGTCCGGCCACTGTCCCGAAAGGCCAGGGAGACTCTTCGTTGCATGGGACAGGCATAGATCCCCTTGGGCCAGGGGACAGCGAGAAGGCAGGGGCAGTGGGTACAGGGGTGGTGAGGGCAGAGAAGGAAGCACTGTGACGAGGAGCGTTGGGAGGGATCCCTCTGGACAGGAACTGGGTGGTGGACGGAGGGAAAAATAAGAGGCAGGAAAACACTTCGGGAACAATAGTGCAAATCATGATGTCTAAAAGGAGAGAAAGAGGGGGAGAGAAGAGGGAGAGAGAAGAGAGAAAAGAGAGAAGAGAGAAAAGAGAGAAGAGAGGGAGAAAGAAGAGAGAAAAAGAGGGAGAGAGAAAAAAGAGGGCGAGAGAGAAGAGAGGGAGAGAAGGAAGAGAGGGAGAGAGAGGAGAAAGAGAAGAGAGGAAGAAATAAGAGGGAGAGAGAAGAGAGGAAGAAAGAAGAGAGGGAGAGAAGGAAGAGAGGGAGAGAGAAGAGAAGAGAGGGAGAAAGGAGAGAAAAAAGAGGGAGAGAGAAGAGAGAGAAAGAAGAGAGGGAGAGAGAAGAGAGGGAGAAAGAAGAGAGAAAAAAGGGAGAGAGAAGAGAAAGAAGAGAGGGAGAGAGAAGAGAGGATCATGGTGTCTAAAAGGAGAGAAAGAAAGAAAGAAAGAAAGAAAGAAAGATAGAAAGAAAGAAAAAAAGGAAGAAAGGAAGAAAAGGAAAGGGAAGGAAAGAAGAGAGAAAGAAAGAAAAAAGAAAGAGAAAGAAGGAAGGAAGAAAGAAAGAAGGAAGAGAGAAAGATAGAGAAAGAGAGGAGAGAGAAAGAAAGAGGAGAGAAAGAAAAAGTGAGAAGGAAAGAGAGAAAGAAAGAAAAAGGAAGAAAGAAAGGAAAGAAAGGAAAGAAAGGAAGAAAGAAAGAAAGAAAGAAAAAAAGAAAAGAAAAGAAAAGAAAAGAAAAGAAAAGAAAAGAAAAGAAAAGAAAAGAAAAATATCTGTCCCAGGGAACGGACATTGTTGGACTGAAAGTCAACCATGAATAACTGGAACTGTCGAAAATATTCACATCGGTGAATAAAATAAATAGATAAATCAACAAATAAAAAAAAATGGGTCCTCTGTGCCTGCCAGGAGTGACTTCTGAGCGCAGAGCCAGGAGGGACCCCTAGGTGCCAATGCCGGGTGAAGCCTCCAAACAAAACAAAACAAAACCAACTCAATAAATAAAAGAGGGAAGGGAGGAGGATGATGAAGGGCCCCACATGCAGTGGACCCCAGTTCTCTTCCCAGCATCCTATAGGGCCCCCCGGGCACCCCGAAATGATGGCTGTCCAGCCGGGGGTCGAACCCCAGTTTGTTCTGGGGTTGCACGGCTCCGGCCCCAGAAGTGAAATTCTCTGATGGTATGAGCTAAGCTGGGGGCCATGAACACCCAGAGATTGACGTCTGGGGGTACGTACCCCTGTCTTTCCCCCATCTTTTCCACCCACTCACCTGGGCCACCGTCTGCCAGCGCGTGGCGTCGTCCTCGCTGGGGTGGATGCCGAAGTTCCAGCGTCTCTGCACCACGTAAAGGACGGGTTCGATGGAGACGTTGAATTTGGAGGACCACCGCACCTCCAGCTGGCCCGACGGCAGCTCCGTGAAGCGCAGCTCCTTCCGTGGCCTCAGGGGGACCCCTAAGACACAGCCCCGGGCTCACCTGGGGCCTTGGTGGCCCCGAGGTTCAGCCAGGCTTTCTCTCCCCTGTCTTGTGAATTGTGGCTAGGCCCATGTGCAGCCACCGTGCCCACTTTAGTTTGGGGGGTGTCTCCACAGTTAGGCCTTGCTCTGGGAGGCAGGTGGGAGATGGAACTGCAGGCCATAGAACCAAGGAACCACAGGCCACAGAAGCAAGACACCACGGAACCACAGAACCACAAGGCCACGGGGCCACAGAACCAAGGATCCAAAGGTCACAGAACCATGGAACTAGAGGCCACAAAAACAGAGGTCACAGATGCAAGGAACTACAAGCCACAGAAAAACAAAATGTGTGTGTGAGAGACAGAGACAGGGAGACAGAGATGAACACAGAGAGACAGAGACACAGAGAGAGACAGAGACACACAGAGAGAGAACAACCATGAACAAAACTGGGACAAATATGATATTTAAAATAAAGAACAAAACCGGGGCCGGAGAGATAGCATGGAGGTAAGGCGTTTGCCTCTCATGCAGGAGGTCATCGGTTCGAATCCCGGCGTCCCATATATGGTCCTCCCGTGCCTGCCAGGAGCAATTTCTGAGCCTGGAGCCAGGAATAACCCCTGAGCACTGCCGGGTGTGACCCAAAAACCACACACACACACACACACAAAAAAAAAAAAAAAAAAAAAAAAAAAAAAAGAACAAAACCAAGTCAAATCCACATAATTTTGAATATTTCGAGGGGCCTGCGTGGGGGGCCGTAGTTTGAGGACCCCCCATCCTAGGTGGATAGCCTTAGGTGATCCCCAAAACTGAGGAGGCGCCGTGACCTCTGCCCCCATCCGAGGGCCCACAGACTCCGCACTCACGACCCGGACTTCTTGCAACGCTTCGCAGGGAGGCCACACACAATTCCGGGCCCCAGGGAAGCTCACTTGGCACACAGCTGATTCGGGTTCGATCCCCCGCATCCCATATGAGACCCTGAGCCCTGCCAGGAGTGAGCCCTGAGTGCAGAGCCAGGTGTGTCTGTTGCGTGCGCGCGTCCCGTGGGCTCAGGCTCTGCTGCCTCTCATTTCCTTTCTTCTCCCCATGACCTTGGCCCATACGAAGCACAGTGTTCGGTCCAAAAGCTAGCTAGCTAGCTAGCTTGGTTGCTTGCTTTCTCCCTTCCTTTCTCCCTTCCTTTCTCCCTTCCTTTCTCCCTTCCTTTCTCCCTTCCTTCCTTCCTTCCTTCCTTCCTTCCTTCCTTCCTTCCTTTCTTTCTTTCCTCTCTTTCTTCCTTCCTTCCTTCCTTCCTTCCTTCCTTCCTTCCTTCCTTCCTTCCTTCCTTCCTTTCTTTCTTTCTCTTTCTTCTTTTTCTCTATTTCTTTCATTTTTTCTTTCTTCTTACCTTTCTCTTCCTTTTCTTTCATTCATTCTTTTTCTTTTCTTACTCTTTCTTTTCTTTCTTTCCTTCCTTTTTCTTTCTTTTTGCTTTTTCTTTCTTTCCTTCCTTCTTTCTCTTCCTTATGTCTTTCTTTCATTTTCTCTTTCTTCCATTTTTTCTTCCTACCTTTCTTCTTTCTCCCTCCCTCCCTTTCTTCTTTCTTTCTCTCCCTTTCTTTTTTCTCTTTTTTTCATTTTTCTTTCTTCTTACCTTTCTCTTTCTCTTCCTTTTCTTTCATTCTTTCTTTTCTTACTTTCTTTTCTTTCTTTCCTCCTTTCTCCCTTTGTTTTCTTTCTTTCCTTCTTTCTCTTCCTTCCTTTCTTTTTTCTTTTCTTTCATTTTATTTCTTCCTACCTTCCTTTTTTCTTTCATTTTCTTCCTACCTTTCTTTCTTCTTTCTCCCTCCCCTTTCTTCTTTCTTTCTCTTTTTTCTCTCTTTCACTTTTTCTTTCTTCTCACCTTTCTTTCTCTTCCTTTTCTTTCATTCTTTCTTTCCTTCCTTTCTCTCTCCTTTTTGTTTTCTTTCTTTCCTTCCTTCTTTCTCTTCCTTCCTTTCTTATGTCTCTTTTTTCATTTTCTTTTCTTTTCTTTTTTTTTTTGGTTTTTGGGCCACACCCGTTTGACGCTCAGTGGTTACTCCTGGCTATGTGCTCAGAAATCGCCCCTGGCTTGGGGGGACCATATGGGACGCCGGGGGATCGAACCGTGGTCCGTTCCTTGGTAGAGCTTACAAGGCAGACACCTTATCTCTAGCGCCACCTTCCCGGCCCACTTTTCTTTCATTTTCTTTCTTTCTATCTTCCTCTTTTCTTTCTTTCATTTTCTTTCTTCCTACCTTTCTTTCTTCTTTCTCCCTCCCTCCCCCTTTTTCTTCTTTCTTTCTCTCTCTCCCTTTCTTTCATTTTTTCATTCTTCTTACCTTTCTCTTTCTCTTCCTTTTCTTTCATTCTTTCTTTTCTTTCCTTCCTTTCTCTCCTTTTCATTTTCTTTCTTTCCTTCCTTCTTTCTCTTCCTTCCTTTATGTCTTTCTTCCTACCTTCCTCTTTTCTTTCTTTCATTTTCTTTCTTCCTACCTTTCTTTCTTCTTTCTTCCTCCCTCCTCCTCTTTCTTTCTTTCTTTCTTTCTTTCTTTCTTTCTTTCTTTCTTTCTTTCTTTCTTTCTTTCTTTTTCTTTTCTTTTTCTTCCTCCCCCTCTCTTTCTTTCTTTCTTTCTTTCTTTCTTTCTTTCTTTCTCCCTCCCTCCCCCTCTTTCTTCTTTTCTCTTTCTTGCATTTTTCTTTCTTCTTACCTTTCTTTCTCTTTCTCTTCCTTTTCTTTCTTTCATTCTTTCTTTTCTTACTCTCTTTTCTTTCTTTCCTTCCTTTCTTTCTCCTTTTTTCTTTCTTTCCTTCCTTCTTTCTCTTCCTTCCTTTCTTATGTCTTTCTTTTTCTTTCTTTCATCCTACCTTCCTCTTTCTTTTCTTTCTACTTTTTCTTTCTTCTTTCTTTTCTTTCTTTTTCTTTCTTTCATTTTTTCTTTCTTCCTGCTTTCCTTTTTTCTTTCTTCCTACTTTCTCTTCCTCCTCCTCCTCCTCCTTCTTGTTTTTGGGCCACACCCAGCGATGCTCAGGGGTGACTCCTGGCTGTCTGCTCAGAAATAGCTCCTGGCAGGCACGGGGGACCCTACGGGACACCGGGATTCGAACCAACCACCTTTGGTCCTGATCAACTGCTTGCAAGGCAAATGCTGCTGTGCTATCTCTCCGGGCCCATCTTTCTCTTTCTTCCTACCTTCCTTTCCTTACTCTTTCCTTCCTTCCTTCCTCTCTTCTTTCTCTCTTGTTTTTGGTTTTTTTCCTTCCTTCCTTCCTTCCTTCCTTCCTTCCTTCCTTCCTTCCTTCCTTCCTTCCTTCCTTCTTTCTCTTTCTTTTGTCTTTCTTTCTCTTTCTCTTTCTTTCTTCTTTTTCTTTCTTCTTTCTTTCCTTTCTTCACTCTTCCTTCCTTCCTTTCTTTCTCTTTTTCTTTCTTCTTCCTTGCTTCTCTCTTTTTTCATTCTTTTCTTTTCTGTTTCTTCTTTCTTTTCTTTCTTTTCTTTCTTTCTTTCTTTCTTTCTTTCTTTCTTTCTTTCTTTCTTTCTTTCTTTCTTTCTTTCTTTCTTTCTTTCTTTCTTTCTTTCTTTCTTTCTTTCTTTCTTTCTTTCTTTCTTTCTTTCTTTCCTTTCTTTCCTTTCTTTCTTTCTCTCTCCCCTCCCTTCCTCCCTCCCTCCCTCCCTCTTCCTTCCTCATATTTTCTCCTAATTCCATAACTTTCCATTTTGCTCTGGCAGTTTAACGCTGAGAACTTAACCCTTTGGGGGGCCCAGCGTGTCTATGACAATGTGAGACCCTGTGTGTACCATTCTGAGCGTGTTTCCGTGTGTGTCTGAGTGCCGGTGGGTGCGTGTGGCCATGTGTGTTGGGTGTGGACACAGGAATGCATGATGGTGTTTGTTTGTTTTTTATTTTGGGCCACACCCAGTGGCGCTCAGGGGTTCCTCCTGGCTCTGTGCTCAGAAATCGCTCCTGGACTGGGTGGATCATGTGAGATGCCGGGGATCCAACTCGGGTCCTTCTGGTTCTGACACGTCCTACCCTCGCGCCACTGTCCTGGCCCACCCGTCCCCCAGACCCAAGGTGCCAGGCTGTCGTCTCACCTTTGTAGAGCGTCTTGGGCACCTGGCAGGTGTGCCCGCAGCCATTGAAGCAGCATTTCTTCACGCCCGAACACTCTCCGTCGGCCTCGCAGCTCTCCACGCAGGCGGCCGCGAAGCCGCTGGCCTTCTCGGGGGCCGGACACTCGCCCTGCTTGACGGCCAGCACTGCCCTGAGGAAGGCGCAGCTGAGGAGACACTCCGCGTTCTTCTTGGGGAACAGGGACTGGGGGTGACGGGGAGGAACAAAGGGCCGGGGGCCATTAGTTCTTGTCTCTCTGTCTCTCTCATGCTGTGCCTCGATGTCCCTCAGTGACTTGTGACCCCCTTTTCCTTCTTTGTTCCACAAGCATTTAAGACAGTCTTTTTTTCGTTTGTGTTTGGGTCACGCCTCTGCGGCGCTCGGGGTCCCTCCTGGCTTTGTGCTCAGAAGTCGCTCCTGGCAGGCTCGGGGTACATATCGGATGCCAGGGATCGAACTACTGTTTGTACTGGCTCGGCCGTGTGCAAGGCAAACACCCGACCGCTGTGCTATTGCTTTGGCCCTTCCTTCCTTTCTTACTTAATTTTCCTTCCTTCCTTCCTTCCTTCCTTCCTTCCTTCCTTCCTTCCTTCCTTCCTTCCTTCCTTCCTTCCTTCCTTTGTTCTGCCTTCATTTCTTACTTAAATTTTCCTTCCTTTGTTCCTTAATTTTTCCTTCCTTTCTTCCTTCTTTCCTTTTTCCTCCCTTCTATTTTTCCTTCCTTCCTTTCTTCCTTTCCTTCCCTCCCTTCCTCCCTCCTTCCTTCTTTTTCCCTCCCTCCCTTCTTTCGTTTTCTCCTTTCTTCCTCCCTCCCTTCCTTTTCCTCCTTTCTTTCTTCTTTGTTCCCCCCTCTCTTCCTTCCTTTCCCTCCCTCCCTTCCTTCTTTCATTTCCTCCTTTCTTCCTTCCCTCCTTCCTACCTTTTCTCCTTCCTTCTTTCCTTTCCTCACTCCTTCCTTCTTTCCTATCCTTCTTTCTTTTCTTCCTTCCTTCTCTCTCTTTCTCTTTTTCTTTCTTTCTCTTTGGTCCTTCCTTCCCTCCCTCCCTCTCCCTCCCTTTCTTCCTCCCTATTTATGGGCCAAGCCATCCACACTCAGTGGTTACGCCTGCCTCTAAGAAATTGCTTTGTGGAAAGCAAATGCCATGCCACTGTGCTATCTCTCCGGCCCCATCTTTCTTTTGTTTTCTTTTCTTTTCTTTCTTCTTTCCCCTTCCTTCCTTCTTTCCCTTTCTTTCTTTCCTCTCTTTTCCTTCCTTCTCTTATTTCCTTCTCTTTCTTTCCCTTCCTTCCTTCTTTCCCTTTCTTTTTCCCCTTCCTTCCTTCTTTCCCTTTCTTTTTCCCCTTCCTTCCTTCCTTCCTTCCTTCCTTCCTTCCTTCCTTCCTTCCTTCTTTTCTTTCTTTCTTTCTTTCTTTCTTTCTTTCTTTCTTTCTTTCTTTCTTTCTTTCTTTCTTTCTTTCTTTCTTTCTTTCTTTCTTTCTTCTGTCCCCCTTCCTTCCTTCTCTTCCTCCTTCCTTCCTTCTCTTTCGTTTCTTTCTTTCCCCTTCCTTCTCTTTCTTTCTTTCTCTTTCCCCTTCCTTATTTTTCTTTTTCTTTCTTTCTTTCTTCTTTCCCCTTCTCTTCCTTTTCTTTCTTCCTTCTCTTTCTTTCTTTCCCCTTCCTTCCTTCTCTTTCTTCTTTCCCCTTCCTTCCTTCTCTTTCTTTCTTTGTTTCTTTCTTCTTTCCCCTTCCTTCCTTCTCTTTCTCTTTCCCCTTCCTTCTTTTTCTTTTTCTTTCTTCTTTCCCCTTCCTTTTCTTTCTTCTCTTTCTCTTTCTTTCTTTCTTTCTTTCTTTCTTTCTTTCTTTCTTTCTTTCTTTCTTTCTTTCTTTCTTTCTTTCTTTCTTTCTTTCTCTCTCTCTCTCTGTCTTTCTTTCTTTCTTTTCTTTCCACTTTTTAAAATAACTTTGCTTTCACTCATGGGGAAAGAACTGCATTATGGTGAACTACATACACGTCACCTACGACATGCGTTGCGTTTAAAGAAAGTAAGAAAAAAATAAACAGAGGCCTGTGCCGCTAGTGGGTGGAGAGGGCGATTTCACGGCTGGTTGCAGTGACATTGTTTGCTCACCTGCCAGTTTCCTTTACTTCACCACCCCCAGGTGTGGAACCGCAAAATGTAGGCGGTGAGAAAAATAAAAGTGTGAGGAGTCCCCAAAGGCGGCATTGCAGACATGCAGTTCTGCAGGATCCCCAAGCCCGAGAAAAACCCGCCTAAGAGTCCCCAAGATGTTTCTTTTCTTTTCTTTCTTTCTCTTTCTTCCTTCCTTTCTCTTTCCCTTCCTTCCATCCTTCCTTCCTTTCTTCTTTCATTCTTTCTCTTTTCCTCACTTTCTTCCTCCTTTTCTTTCCTTTCTTTCTTTTTCCTCTTCCTTCCTTCCTTCCTTTCTTTCTTTCTCTTTCCCTACCTTCCATCCTGCCTCTCTTTCTGTTTCTCTCTTTCTTTCTCTTTCCCTTCTTTCTCTCCTTTTCCTCTTTCTTTCTTCCTCTTTTTTCTATCTTCCTTTCTTTCTCTTTCCCTTCCTTCCATCCTTTCTTTCTTTCTCTTTCTTCTTTCTTTCTCTCTTCTTCCTTTCTTTCTTCCTCTTTCCCTACCTTCCATCCTGCCTCTGTTTCTCTTTCTTTCTCTTTCCCTTCTTTCTCTCCTTTTCCTCTTTCTTTCTTCCTCTTTTTTCTTCCTTCCTTTCTCTTTCCCTTCCTTCCATCCTTCCTTTCTTTCTTTCTTTCTTTCTTTCTTTCTTTCTTTCTTTCTTTCTTTCTTTCTTTCTCTTCCTTTCTCTTTCTTCGTTTCTTTTTCCCTTCCTTCCATCCTTCCTTTCTTTCTTTTTCTTCCTTCCTCTCTTTCTCTTTCCCTTCCTTCCATCCTTCCTTCCTCTCTCTTCTTTCATTCTTTCTCTTTTTCCTCTTTTTTCTTCCTTTCCCTTCCTTCCATCCTTCCTTTCTTTCTCTTTCTTTCTTTCTTTCTTTTTCTTTCTTTATTATCTTTCTTTCTTACTCTTTCTCCTTTCTTTTTCTTTCGTTCTTTCTTTTTCTTTCATTCTTTCTTTCTTTCTTTCTTTCTTTCTTTCTTTCTCTTTTTTCCTTTCTTCTTCCTTCCTTTTTCTTTCTTTCTCTTTCCTCTTCCTTCCTCTTTCTCTCTTTCTTTTCCTTCCTTCCTTCCTTCCTTCCTTCCTTCCTTCCTTCCTTCCTTCCTTCCTTCCTTCCTTCCTTCTTTTTTTTTTTTTTTTGGTTTTTGGGCCACACCCGGCGGTGCTCAGGGGTTACTCCTGGCTGTCTGCTCAGAAATAGCTCCTGGCAGGCACGGGGGACCCTATGGGACATCCAGATTCGAACCAACCACCTTTGGTCCTGGATCGGCTGCTTGCAAGGCAAACACTGCTGTGCTATCTCTCTGGGCCCCCCCTTGCTATTTTCAAACTGTGTGTTATATGGTTTGTTTCTGTCTGCTGCTATGTGCCGCTGACATTTCCCTTGCATTTTTGAAGCCCCAAATTCAGGTCCGAGGCTGCCTCGTGCATAACCCCAGAAGTATGCAGCAATGACAGAGCGTCTGCCAGCTCTCTCTTTAGACAGAACACACACATTTCGGGCAGCAGAAAGCAAACACCGGTTCCCAAGAGGCGGGAGTGGCAGTGTGAGGTGGGGAAGGGCATGGCCGACCCAGGCTCAAACCCCGACTTCTCATAGGATTCCCCCAAAAGCAGAGCCGGGGAGATCCCCAAGTGCAGACCCAGGAGTAGGCCCTGAGTACTGCTGGGTTTTGTTCCCTCCAAATAAAAGTTCACAGTGGCTCTCTCTAAACAGCTGGTTTCACATTTATTTTTATGATGTATTTAATGATATATTTTGGACACACCGAGTGGCGCTCTGGGTTTCCTCCTGGCTCAGAAATCACTCCTGATCCCAGAGCAATAACACAGCGGTAGGGCTTTTGATTTGCATGCTGCTGTCCCGAGACAGACCCAGGTTCGATTCCTGGCATCCCACGTGGTCCCCCAAGCCTGCTAGAAGTGACTTCTGAAGGCAGAGCCAGGAGGCCCTAAAAAAAAAAAAAAAAAAAAAAAAAAAAAAAAAGAAGTAGTCACTCCTGGCAGGTTCGGGTTAACCATATGGGATGGCAGGAATCGAACCCTGGTCGGCCTCATGCAAGGCAAAAGCAGTTGCTGTTATGCTATCACTCTGGCTCCCAGCACTTAAAAAAAAAATCTTTTTTTTTTTTCTTTGGTTTTTGGGCCACACCCAGCAATGCTCAGGGGTTCCTCCTGGCTGTCTGCTCAGAAATAGCTCTTCCTTCCTTCCTTCCTTCCTTCCTTCCTTCCTTCCTTCCTTCCTTCCTTCCTTCCTTCCTTCCTTCCTCTTCCTTCCTTCCTTCCTTCCTTCTTTCCTTCCTTCCTTTCTCTCTCTCTTTCTTCCTTCCTCTTCCTTCCTTTCTTTTCCTCTCCACTTTCTTTCTTTCACACTCTTCTCTGTGACCACAGAAGTCGCCACAGGCTGTGGGAACACGGCCGCCAAGAACTCGAGGGGCAAAGTTCTTCCAGAGGGGAAATCCTTGAAGTCTCACAACAGAGGGGTGGTGGGAGGAATGAACGACTGAACCTCTTAGAACCTTCTAGACTGACAAAACTACTAAACCCTCATCCTTCACCCCACTTTGGGGATCAAATCCCGTGATACTGAGGGGTTTCTCCTGACTCAGTGCTCTGGGGACCAACCCTAGGTGCTAATTTGAAAAATGACCACAACCGGTCTCCATTTTATGCAAACTCCTTCGCCTGTCTGTGTCTCTGTCTCTGTCTCTGTCTCTGTGGTGCATGCACAACCCAAATCCCCAAACCCCCAAACCCCCAAACCCCTGAGACGGGACGGCCGAGGACTCGGTTCTCACCTCGCAGAAGCTCTGGCATTGCTGCTTCCTCAAGTCCCAGGCGTCCTTGCAGGGTTCGAGACACTGTGGAGAGAACAGAAAGGACAGGGTGAGTGACAGGTCGGGACAGGTCTGGAGCAGGAAGGGCCAGGAGAGACACCTCAAGAACAGGCCTCAAGACAGACACCCCAATACCAGGCCTCAGGACAGACGCCTCTCCCCAGCTTTATTGGCAAAGGCCACAGAATTTGGCGCTGCAAGAAATGAGGCGCCACTGTGGAGTGTAGACAGGAGGGGTCAGTGCCGCAGAGACGACCCACTCTCAGGTCCACACCCCAGATAAGAAGCCACTGCACTGCTTTCTGTCAATTCATTCATTCTTTTTTATTCTATTTTATTTTGGTCTTTTGGGGGCACACTGGGCAGCGCTCAGGGGTTACACCTGGCTCTGTACTCTGACATCAGTCCTGTCAGGCTCGGGGGATCATATGGGATGCTGGGAATCGAACCCAGGTCTATCCCAGTTTGTCTTGTGCAAGGCAAACAGCCTACCTGCTGTGCTATCTCTCCGGCCACAGAATGCCTTCATTCTTTTCTTTTTTAACTTTCCTTCCTTCCTTCCTTCCTTCCTTCCTTCCTTCCTTCCTTCCTTCCTTCCTTCCTTCCTTCCTTCCTTCCTTCTCTCTACCTTTCTTTGTTCTACCCTTTTCTTTCTTTCCTTCTCTTTCTTTTCCTTTTTCTTCCTTTATTTTCTTTCTTTCATTCTTTTCTTACTTTTATTTCTATCTTTCTTCCTTTTTCATTCTTTCTTCCTTTCTTTTAGTTTCTTTTTCATTTATCTCTCTTTGGCATTGTTATTTGTTTCTTTGTTTGGGTACCACACCTGGCGGTGCCCAGTGATCCCTAAGTGGAACAAGGGATCAAATCCGGGTCAGCTGCCTGCAAGACAACTAACTACCTTACGCACTTCACAACCTCTCTGACCCCTAAAGGTTTCTTCTCTTTCCAAAAGTTTTCTAGAAAACCCAGAAGCCCCAGACTTTAAGAAAAAGAAAAAGCAAAAACCATTTTTCTTGTGGCAAACTCTTTTCGGGGCCCTGAGAGTGGAATTTAGTGAAACTGGGGGATGGAGAAAAGAACTAAGGCTGCGGCCATCCGTAGCTGTCTGCCCCCCACTCTGATGCCTCCGTGTTTCCCCCTCTGTCTGCAGGCATAAAACCCATGACGACAGAGGGACACCCAAGGAACTTTCTAGAACTTTGGGGACTGGAGTGAAGGTGTTCTGTAATGTAGCATTTTGGGGGGGCACCCCCTGTATTTTGCAGGGAAGCCACGAGGACCCCTTAGAGGGGGGCAACAAGTTCTCACAGACCAGCCTCTCTGTTTTCCTAAAGCATGACTGATTTTCTTAAACCTATATGAGAGAATTTGTCCCTTTTTTCCTGTTTCTTTTTGGGGCTACACCCGGTGGCACTCAGGGGTTACTCCTGGCTCTGCATTCAGAAATTTCTCCTGGCAGGCTCAGGGGATCATATGGGATGCTGGGAATCGAACTGGGGTCTGTCCTGGGTTGACTGTGCAAGGCAAACGCACTACCACTGTGCTATCTCTCTGGCCCCAATTTTTTTTTCTTCTTTTTTTTTTCCTTTGTTTTTTGGGTCACACCCAGCAGCTCTCGGGTTCCTCCTGGCTCTACACCCAGAAATCTCTCCTGGCAGGCTCGGAGGACCCTATGGGATGCCGGGATTTGAACCACTGACCTTCTGCATGCAAGGCAAATGCCCTACCTGTATGCTTGCTATCTCTCCGGCGCCAACCAAGAGCAATTTCTTTTTTTCTTTTCCTTTTCTTTTTTTTTTTTTTTTTGGTTTTGGGTCACACCCGGCAGTGCTCAGGGTTTATTCCTGGCTCCAGGCTCAGAAATTGCTCCTGACAGGCTCGGGGACCATATGAGACTCCGGGATTCGAACCGATGACCTTCTGCATGAAAGGCAAACGCCTTACCCTCCATGCTATCTCTCCGGCCCCCCAAGAGCAATTTCTGAGCGCAGAGCCAGGAGAAACCTTGAGCCACGCCGGGTATGACCCCAAAACCAAAATAAATAAAATAATAAAATATAAAGAAACCACGTGGGCTCCTAACATTCTCTTAACATTCCCCCATGGGAACTCGCTGACAGTTCTAAATTCAGAATTTCCGAGTCAAAAACGTGTGGTTTGTTAAAAAAACAAACAAAAAAAAACCAATAAAATATGAAATAAATAAAAATAAAGTCAAAATGAAAATAGAAAAATAAAAATAAATAAATAAATAAAAATAATAGAAAAATAACAACAACAAAAAGCACCCCACTGTTGCTTATTCATGCAAGGAAAAATTTCTATACCCAGAATAAAGACTTACAGAGAGCCCAGGGGTCACCCCAATGCTGCCACAGGTCTGACACCTCTCACAGGTGGGGGGAAAATAAGACACAAGGGGGACATTCTGGGCCCCTTTGCATATGACTTTTTCTGGAAGTGAAAAATTTAGGGTTTGAGCAATCTGGGATAAAGGCTCAAGTCCACACCGCCTGCAGTACCGAGGCCACACTTGGTCCAATTTCTCTACTTCTCCAGGGGAGGAGACAGCGCCTGAGAAAAGGTGGGTCAAAGGAATTTCGGGGTGACAGAGCGGCTGAATTCAGGCTCTCAGGGGAGGCTCTCTCCCAAAGGAGCTCTCCCCTCTTGTTGCGGGGTGCTTACGGGCTTAGGAGATAAAACCCGAGAAGGGGCTTTGGAAGCCGCAGTCTCCCCTGCACACCTCACCCATGACAGAGATGACTACATGAGAAAATATTCAGGCCACCGGGAATGCGCCAGACGGGCCAGATTCCAGGGGATTGATGTCATCTAGGCCGATAAGGCTTAAGTCAGAGGCCAGAGAAGGAGCAAAATGAGTGCTGATGATTTGTGGGGCTCCCATCTGGACAGCTGGGCAGGAAAATCTCATTCCCTGCACCCCCCAGGTTCACGGCCGTGTGGCCGGGGGAAGCAGCTAGAAAAAAGACATGGATCCTATTAGGCAAGATCAGCCTATGACAGATCAAAACTCTTGGAGACTGGGCTGGAGTGGTGGTGCAAACAGTAGGGCGTCTGCCTTGCACGCACGAACCTAGAATGATCCCCCAGTATCTCATAGGGTCCCCCAAGCCAGGAGTGATTTCTGAGCACAGAGCTAGGAGTAACCCCTGAGAGTCAACCGGTGTGGCCCCAAAACAAACACAAACAAAAATAAATACAACAAAAATCTTGGCGACAGCCTGAGCTGGTGGGGTTGTGGTGAGAAAGAAATTTGGAAACTCAGAATTAAGCTACCCAGAAATCCCATTCTTGGGGATCGATCCCCAAGACAGAAAGACATTCATTGCAGCCCTCAGAGCAACAGCCAAGACTTGGAATCCATAGCTGTAAGAAATGATGCCATCGGGCTGGAGAGATAGCATGGAGGTAAGGCATTTGCCTTGCATGCAGAAGGTCGGTGGTTCAAATCTCGGCATCCCATAGGGTCCCCGAGCCTGCCAGGAGCCATTTCTGAGCGTAGAGCCAGGAGGAACCCCTGAGCGCTGCCGGGTGTGACCCAACCCCCTCTTCCCCCCCAAAAAAGAAATGATGCCATTGTACAATTTGCTGCAACATGAATGGAACTAGAAGATATTGTGTGAAAAGACGTAAGGCAGAAGAAAGAATAAATGCAGTATCTAGCTTCTACGTGGTGTTGAGAATAACTGCATGAAGAAATGCAATGGTTTAAGTTGGAGGGGGGGTCTTCTAGGACACTCTTGGTCCCAGAGTTCTGGATGAAGAAAAGGAAAGAAATGTGAGTTTAGGGGCCGGAGCGATAGAACAGCGGTATGGTGTTTGCCTTGTACACGGCTGACTTGGGTTCGATCCCCGGCATCCCATAGGATTCCCCCCCCCCCCCCAAGCATAGCACAGAGCCAGTAGTCAGGCCTGACTGTGCCAGGTATAGCCCAAACACATAAAAAAAAAAAACCCAAATAATGCATTGACCAAATTTGCAGAGAACACAGAGGCCACTCCTGTTCAAAAACAAAGACCCAAGGGGTGTCGCACTAAATTATTTCCTTCCCCCTTTGCAAATGCAATTGTGGATTTGGTGTCTGTGTGTCCAGACGTGTCCAGAACGGGGCCAGCTCCATTGGGCATCGGGGGGCTTCTGCCCTGCGCTGTTTGGCCAACAGGAGGTGGAAAGTTGGGGCGAGCACCCAACGTGAATCCAGGGGGCCCAGATATGCAAGCTTAGCAGACGTCTGAGAATTTCTGGGTACAATGCTGAAGGCTGGGGGAACCGCAGAAGACAGCGAGAGATGAGAGAAATGTCAGCGTGTCCTTTTGGGGGTGTGTGAGGGCAGGAACGGAGCCCGGAAGGTAGGTGGGCAGTCAAGTGGGCATGCATGGGGCATTCTCCACCGACCCCTCCTCTTTCTTCTCTGCGCCCTGCTATCCTCCCCTTTCTTCCCAGGCCTCCTAGGACCTCATTTGGGCTTTTTCCTCTTGGCCCAATGCCTCCTTCTTTTCCATTTCCTTGGAGAAGAAAGTCAAAAAAAATTTTTTTTCTGTCCCTCTTTTGTTCCAGTCTCTTAGGCCAGTGCCAAGAAAGGCTCCCAGGGCATAGACCTCCTTGCCAAAATTGCCAGGTGGCAGGGTAAGCAGGGTCTTTCTTGTGTGTGGCCAGAAGTACGCCAGGTTTGGGGGGGCACAGAACACGGGACAGAAATGTTTTTGTACAAACAGTGTCTGTTTGGGCAGCAAGAATAGCGGCAACCGAAAAGGCAAGTCATGATTTCGGATTATTGCTGGGTGCCAAGAAACA
The DNA here is from genome assembly GCF_024139225.1 of Suncus etruscus. Lineage (NCBI taxonomy): Eukaryota > Metazoa > Chordata > Mammalia > Eulipotyphla > Soricidae > Suncus > Suncus etruscus. Next base: position 698,707 of record NW_026060315.1, on the reverse strand, counting down.
GGTTGGGGGCCCACTGGTGAGTGAAAGAAAGAGGGGGATCTAAAAAGAGGGAAAGGGATACGTCTGGTCCCCCTTCAGAAACTGTTGTGCAAACCACAGTGTCTAAAAGAAAAAAATAAGGAGGGGCTGGAGCGGTGGCACAGCGGTAGGGTGTTTGCCTTGTACGCAGCTGACCTAGGACTGACTTGGTTCTATCCCCAGGCATCCCATATGGTCCCTTGAGTCAGGAGTGTTTCTGAGTGCAGAGCCAGGAGGAACCCCTGAGCATCACTAGGTGTGGCCCAAAAACCAAAGAAAAGAAGAAAAGAAAAAATGGAATAGAAAGACAAAGACAGAGAAAAAAATATGTCTGCCTTGGGGCCGGAGAGATAGCATGGAGGTAACGCGTTTGTCTTGCAAGCAGAAGGTCGGTGGTTCGAATCCCGACATCCCATAGGGTCCCCCCGAGCCTGCCAGGAGCGATTTCTGAGCATAGAGCCAGGAGGAACCCCTGAGCACTGCCGGGTGGGACCCAAAAACCAATAATAAAGAATAAAAATCCTATAGCATTAAAATTCAACAAAAATCAATTTTGGATTCAGGGCAGGTGTTGTTTCCCAAGCTGGGAACACTACAGGCCTCGAAGCTCAGTGGAATTCGCTCAGTGGAGTTTTCTGTGTTCTTCGTCTGGCACAAACTGTTTTTGGGAAAAGTGTGTGTGTCTGTGTGTGTGTTGCTCATGGCCTCTCTCCAGCCCCCACTGAAGAGAAACGGTCACAGTGCTTCGTGTCCTGCCAGAATAATGAAAAGTTTTGGCTACCACCCAGTGGAAATGCAGCAGTGACAGCCAGCAGAACAACAACAATGTCACGCCTAGGCCGGCCACTGTGTCAGCTCGCAAATCAGCTCCCTGTCAGAAGTTGGGGGGGGGGGGGGGGCTCCAGGCTCCCTGCCACAGGGCTGGCAAGGAAGGAGGGCCTCTGCTTCTCCCGGCTGCTCCCTGCTGCTTCCTCAAATAAACAGGTCTTCGGAGCGGCCCTGATTATGTTTAGAAACAAACACACAGCAGGCAGGGTGGTGCTTGCCTTGCACATGGTCCCAGGAACGGTCCCCTAGGGCTAGGCTAGGGGTGAGCCCTGAATACAGATTCGGGAGTAAGTCTTGAGCACAGAATCAAGAGTGAAGGCCGAGCACAGAGCCAGGAGTAATGAAAATGGAGCCAGGAGTGAGCCCTGAGCACTGAGCCAGGAGTAATCCCCAAGCACAGCCAAGCAAACCAAATAACACAAAAACCAGCAAGCAGCCATCACAATGGATGGAGGTCAGCTGAGTGTTTGAGATTCTCTGGGCCAGAGACACTGGGGTTCCAGCTCAGGCCTTTCACCTTCCTCTCAGGTGGAGGAACTGTTCTCCCAGGCCTCGAACCCGCCTGAAGCCGCACCTTCCATCTGATCCACTGTGGCATTTTCTGGGCCTTATTTTTTCCCATTAGAAACCTATGCATGTCAGAGCTGGTGGATTGTTGACAGGGACAGGGGGGCCGGAGAGATAGCATGGAGGTAAGGCGTTTGCCTTGCATGCAGAAAGTCGGTGGTTCGAATCCCGGCACCCCATAGGGTCCCCCAAGCCTGCCAGGAATGATTTCTGAGCATAGAGCGGGAGGAACCCCTGAGCGCTGCTGGGTTTGACCCCCCCAAAAACCCCAAAAGACAACACAAAACAAAACAAAGAGGGACAGGAACACTCTTGGGCCAATGGGATCACTTGACAGTGCTCCTTTCCAAATCCCAGCTCCATGAGAGAATGAAGCTGAATTAATGATTCTAACTCAGGTGTCTCAGGGTGCCCTCTTGGGGGTGCCCGTTTCAGACACAGGTTTTGGGGAGAAGGCCATGCATGAGAGCCACACTTCCCAGAAGACCTTTTCCAAAGTTGACCTCAAGGGGCCAAAATTCCAGAAGACTACATTTAATCACAAAAGCCACACTTCCCAGAGACCTTATCATGTGAGCCCCCTTTTCTGTACATTGCCACAAGGGCCACACACCCCACAAGGCCGCATCCCAGATGTGCCACACTCCAAGTAGGTCTTCTTGCTTTGAAGGGGTCGACAAGGTATATAGAGCCAATGGCTCCCATTTGGCTAAAATGACTTTGTGCAACATTTCCCAGCAGGAAGTAAGCAGGAGACATCTCTGTGGCCTTTCTCTATGACTGAACCTGGCCTAGTCCTGGAGAAAATACACAAGTTGGGGCCCAGACAGTTCTTTCCACATGACCTTCTTCTCCCCCCCAAAAACACTCAGCCACACTTGCACCAGAAGACCTTGCATCAAGGACCACACTTCCCAGAAGGCCTTGCGAAGATAGCCACCCTTCCCAGAAGGCCTTGCGGCAAGGGCCACCCTCCCTAGAAGGCCTTGCCTCAAGGACTACACTTCCCAGAAGGCCAAGCGACAAGGGCCACATTTCCCAGAAGGCTTTGCTTTGAGCAGGTTGACAACAATGTAGATATAGGACCAATGGCTCCCACTTGGCTGAATGGCTGCCATTGACTGACCAATGGCTTACATTGACTGGAACTCAACTGCATGACTTTGTGCGCCATTTCCCAGCAGGAAGGGAGTCAGGACATGTCTCCTTGGCCACCACCGCCATCGTTTCTTGAATTTTTGGGGGCAAGAGTGTCCAACTATGGAAAAGGCCCATGGCAAGAGAAAAGACACATAGGTTGGACCTTGGATAGTGGATAGTTCTTCCCTCTTGGGCTGCTGCTCCCCAAAAAATCACTCTTCAGCTGAGATCCAGGGTTGCATCTGTTCCCCATCTCCCCAAAATAAGGCCTGGGCCTTGCATGCTTATTCCTGACCCATCACTGGACATCACTGCCCTAAGGCTTCTCCACTCTTCCCTCCTTGCCTCTCTGGTTTCTCAGGCAAAAAGCATCTGAGACAGCTAGCTCCTTGGCCAACAAGCAGGGGGTGCTGACTCCCCAAAGATCCCCCCCACTTACCCTGTACTCCCCAAATCTCACCTTCTCCTCATCCCACCCAGAGAGGAGGTTCAGCTTTCCAGGGGCCCAACAAAATGCTCTTGTGTTGGGGAGACTTCTGGAGACCACCTAACAATCAGAGCAAGGGGGGTGCCCGCTGGGACTTTGTCTTCCCCTCCCAGGGCTCCCCTCTTTTTCTCCAGTGTCTCCCGCATGGCTGAATAGCCCCAGGCTGAGCCTTTTGAGGGGATTTTCACGGTGGCATGAAACGAGGGGCCCAGCTCCCAGGGGTTCTGAAAGCCCTGCTTTGTGAGCTGCTCAGGGTCAGGTTAAGGCCTGAATTCTGGCAGCAGGGAGGTGTTTGTCATCACGGGGAGAGGAGAGGTTGGGGGGCTGGGGGGCCAGGGGGAGCACAAAGAGGAGGGAGGGGAGGAGAGAGACACACATGCAGAGACACAGAGACAGACACAGGCTGGCTGTGTCTCCTTTTGGCAAAGTTCAGTCCTTTCAGCTGCAAAAAGCAATAGAGACAGCTTTGGAATTCTCAGCCCGGCAGTCACATACATGGCGGGTGCGTGCCATACATGGCATGTTTGGGGCACCTCATGGCCTGGGTCTTGGCGATCCCAAAGGTCACCCCTTTGATTCTCCCCCTGGAAGGCATTGGATCAAGGGGCCGGATTCTAGTGGGACAGGCCAGAGAAAGAACTTTGGCTGTGGGAAGAAAGCAAAGGAGAGAGACATGCAAAAACAAAAACAACAGCAGAGACGAAGAGTTCCTGAATTGCAGAGACACAGAGAGACAGAGATGCAGAGAGAGGGGGAGACAGAGAGAGACACAGAGACGGAGAGTTCCTAAATTGCACAGACAGAGAGAGACACAGACACGGAGAGTTCCTAAATTGCAGAGACACAGAGAGACAGAGAGAGAGACACAGAGACAGAGAGTTCCTAAAGTTGCAGAGACACAGAGAGACAGAGATGCAGAGAGAGGGGGAGACAGAGAGAGACACAGAGATGGAGAGTTCCTAAATTGCAGAGACACAGAGAGACAGAGAGAGACACAGAGACGGAGAGTTCCTAAATTGCAGATACACAGAGAGACAGAGAGAGAGACACAGAGACGGAGAGTTCCTAAAGTTGCAGAGACACAGAGAGACAGAGATGCAGAGACAAGGAGAGAGACACAGAGACGAAGAGTTCCTAAATTGCAGAGACAGAGAGACAGAGATGCAGAGACAAGGAGAGAGAGACACAGAGACGGAGAGTTCCTAAAGTTGCAGAGACACAGAGAGACAGATGCAGAGAGAGAGGGAGAGACACAGAGACAGAGAGTTCCTCAAGTTGCAGAGACCAGAGACAGAGATGCAGAGAGGGAGAGCCAGAGAGATGGAGAGTTCCTCAAGTTGCAGAGACAGAGAGAGACAGAGATGCACAGAGAGAGGGAGAGACACAGAGACGGAGAGTTCCTAAAGTTGCAGAGACACAGAAACACAGAGATGCAGAGGGAGAGAGAGACACAGAGACAGAGTTCCTAAATTGCAGAGACACAGAGAGACAGAGATGCAGAGAGAGAGGGAGAGAGACACAGAGACTGAGAGTTCCTAAAGTTGCAGAGACACAGAGAGACAGAGAAACAGAGACACAGAGAGACAGAGATGCAGAGAGAGAGACAGAGACAGAGAGTTCCTAAAGTTGCAGAGACACAGAAACACAGAGATGCAGAGAGAAGGAGGGAGAGAGAGACACAGAGACAGAGATGCAGAGACAAGGAGAGACACAGAGACAGAGAGTTCCTAAATTGCAGAGACACAGACAGAGATGCAGAGAGAGAGGGAGAGAGACACACAGACACAGAGAGTTCCTAAATTGCAGAGACACAGAGAGACAGAGATGCAGAGAGAGAGGGAGAGAGAGACACAGAGACTGAGAGTTCCTAAAGTTGCAGAGACACAGAGAGACACAGAGACAGAGAGTTCTTATAGTTGCAGAGACACGGAGACAGAGATGCAGAGAGAGAGATAGAGATGGAGAGTTCCTAAAGTTGCAGAGAGACAGAGATGCAGAGAGAGGGAGACACAGAGATGGAGAGTTCCTAAATTGCAGAGACACAGAGAGACAGAGATGCAGAGAGACACACAGAGACAGCTGTAGAGACACAACACAGACAGTTGCAGAGACAGTCACAGAGAAGGTCACAGAGACACAACAGAGATGGCCGCAAAGACAGCCAGACACACAACAAAGAGATGGGCGCAGAGACACAGAGATGGCTGCAGAGACACAGCAGAGACAGCTGCAGAGACAGTCACAGAGACATAAGAGACAGTACAGAGATACAAGGGACATAGCACAGATGGGCGCAGAGACAGCTGCAGAGACAGTTCCAGAGACGGCTGCAGAGACACAGCAGAGATGGTCGCAGAGACAGCCACAAAGACCTAAGAGACAGTACAGAGATACAAGGGACACAGCACAGATGGACGGCTGCAGAGACATAACAGAGACAGTTACAGAGACATAAGAGACAGTACAGAGATATAAGGGACACAGCACAGATGAGCACAGAGACACAAAGATGCTGCAGAGACGTAACAGAGACAGCTGCAGAGACAGTTAGAGACGGCCACAGAGACACAGCATATATGGCCACAGAGACACAACAGAGACAGCATAGAGACATAACAGACAGTACAGAGATACAAGAGACACGGCGCAGATGGGTGCAGAGACACAGAGACGGCTGCAGAGACAGCTGCAGAGACAGTCAGAGACGGCCACACAGACATAAGAGACAGTACAGAGATACAAGAGACACAGCACAGATGGGCACAGAGACAGCTGCAGAGACAGCCAGAGACATAAAAGACAGTAGAGAGATACAAGCGACACAGCACAGATGGGTGCAGAAACACAGAAATGGCTGCAGAGACACAAAAGAGAAGTTACAGAGACAGCTAGAGACATAAGAGACAGTACAGAGATACAAGGGACACAGCACAGATGGGCACAGAGACACAGAGACAGCTGCAGAGACAGCCAGAGACATAAAAGACAGTAGAGATACAAGGAACACAGCAGATGGGTGCAGAAGCAGAGATGGCTGCAGAGACACAACAGAGACAGTTACAGAGACAGCTAGAGACATAAGAGACAGTACAGAGATACAAGGGACACAGCACAGATGAGCTCAGAGATGGCTGTAGAGACAGTCATAGAGACATAAGACACAGTACAGAGATACAAGAGACACAGCACAGATGGGCGCAGAGACAAAGAGACCGCTGCAGAGACACAAGAGAAACAGCTACAGAGACAGTTACAGAGACGGCCACACAGACATAAGAAACAGTACAGAGATACAAGGGACACAGCACAGATAGACGGCTACAGAGACATAACAGACACAGTTACAGAGACAGCCGCAGAGACATAAGAGACAGTACAGAGATACAAGGGACACAGTACAGATGGGTACAGAGACACAGAGACGAGTGCAGAGACACAGAGAGGGCTGCAGAGACACAACAAAGACAGCTGAAGAGACAGTTACAAAGACGGCCACAGACACACAGTAGAGATGGTCATAGAGACAGCCCCAGAGACACAGCAGTCACAGACACACCAGCTGAGACAGCCCCAGAGACACAGCAGAGACGGTCACAGAGACAGCCTCAGAGACACAGCAGACAGTCACAGAGACACCAGCAGAGATGACCCCAGAGACAGTCGCAGAGACACAGCAAAGACAGCTGCAAAAAATGATCACAAAGATGGCCCCAGAGACACAGCAGAGATGGACGCAGAGATTCAACACAGGCGGTCGCGGGCAAGGCAGGCCCCAATTTGTAGTCTCCAGGTGGTGGGGGGATAAGTGGCGAAGACCCCATTGATGCAAGGCAGGAAACTGTCCCTCCAGCCTGCCACTAATGACTCAGCGCTGGATTTTCATGCAAATGCGCCCCAGGTGGCTCTGAGGCTCCCTGAGGACTGGAAAGAAAAGCAGGAGGGGTGTCCTGGGGGGGGGGTGGTGGGGAGGCAGACAAGTTTGGGCCTGTGCCACACTGGAGTAGAGACAGGCCAGGGGTACCCTGAGAGAAAATGCTGAGCCAGGATAGAGTGTGCAGTGCTCAAAGCTCAGGGCAGACTCTACGTTTGGGGTCCAAAAACTTCCACCACAAGATTAAAACAAATCAAGCAAATGCGGGAAACTTTCACCACAAGGCTGAAGAGCATCCAACAGGTTCTGGAAACTTCCACGCAAGATTTCCACCCATCAGGGAGAGATCCCAGCAGGCGGACGGACTATTTGTCTCAACTGCAGCTGTAATAGCTAGTGGCTTGTCTGTGAGACCCCTCCAAGTCTTTATTGACAAGAGAAGGGCCGTCCCCTTGGGTGGGGGACAGGGGGACCCATTCAGAGGTACTTTTAGCAAAAAAAAAATTATCCTAAATAGAATGAAAACCAGTTACTTCGGGGGAATTTGGCTATGCTGCCTCTTGGAGCTAAGGAGCACTGTTTCCAGAGTGCTAGAAAAGGCCAGAGATTGAGGCCGGTGAGATAGCATGGAGGTAAAGCATTTGCCTTGCATGCAGAAGGATGATGGTTCGAATGCCGGCATCCCATAGTGTCTCCCGTGCCTGCCAGGGGCGATTTCTGAGGGTAGAGCCAGGAGGAACCCCTGAACGCTGCCGGGTGTGGCCCAAAAATCAATCAATAAAATCCATGGGGTCGGAGAGATAGCACAGAGGTAAGGCGTTTGCCTTGCATGCAGAAGGTCGGTGGTTCGAATGCCGGCATCCCATAGTGTCTCCCGTGCCTGCCAGGGGTGATTTCTGAGCGTAGAGCCAGGAGAGACCCCTGAGTGGGCCACCAGGGTGTAGACAGAAAGTTCTAGAAGGAAGCGAGACCTGAGCTTCGACCCCACGCGCGACGCTCGGCCACGTGTGGGTCTCTGAGATGGAATTGCTCTTTCGAGGGCTTTGCCTCCTCCATCACACTGCGAAGGGACCCAACCATGGCTCGAGGTGGGCCCAAGCTCTACCCATTAGGAGACACTGCCCTGGATGGAAATAGAACACGCAGCCTGCAGAGCCAGCCAGCAAGTGACAGTGCGCAGAGCACAGAACTTTCTGGAATGCGAGTTCCACAGAAAATACGTGGCCAGAGGCAGTTCCACGTCTGCAGGGGTGGGCACCCAGGGGTGGTCCCCCCAACACAAGGTCTAGCAGGACTGTCCCACTCAGGTTAGGAGGGCACGGGTTCGAGAAAGCCTGCAGGGTGGGCCGCACATGCGTGGGGACAGAGTGTCTCTTCCTGGAGGGCATGCGGCTTGGGCACACTCGGCTCTGCACCCCAAGTCTCTGCTGAGACTCTCTGCTGCTTTTAATTCGGCCTCTGTACCCCAAGACCCTGCACAGCCAAGAACAGAGCTGACACGTCTCGCAGGCACGCAGGGAGCAAGAAAGTGCTCTCTTGGGGGGGGGGGGAGAGATGAAAAGTCGGGGTGTAACAAGACTGTGGAGTGCTTGAAAGGGAAGGGGGCATCAATGGAGACTCCTGGCAGTGGTGCCAGCAGGAGTTTTGGGGAGCATCTTTGCATACCCTGCATTTATGCATCAAAATGTTGATCAGTCCTTCCTTGTTTTATAAAGGGGAGAGGTGAACTGGATTGGGGCGCCCACTTCTGTCTCCCAGGAGATCATTCATCTAAGGGGGTCCCACTGGTGGGCCCTGGACAGCACACACGGACACAGAAACACACACAGACACAGGGATAAACACACATAGACTTACAGTCGAACACAGACACACAGAAATACACAGATAATAAGCAAATTTTAAAAATTAAACAAAAAAGGGGGCTGGAGAGAAAGAGCATGGAGGGAAGGCGTTTGCCTTGCATGCAGAAGGACAGTGGTTCGAATCCCGGCATCCCATAGGGTCCCCCCACTTGAGCCTACCAGGATTGAGTGACTTCTGAGCATAGGGCCAGGAGGAGTCCCTGAGTGCTGCCGGATGTGACCCCAAAACCAAAAGAAATAAATAGATAAACAAAAAAGAAACACAGACACACAAACACAAACAGAGACAGACACACACCTACAAAGTGCCCACATTACATTGTCTAGGCTGGGCCCTGAGTTTCGAGGGTTGGGCAGGCGGGCACTGTGCCAGGCGGGAACACCCCAACTGAAGAGGTCTGGCCTCCCGAGAGCTGACACTTGGCATTCCGGGGGACAGAGACGAGGCTGCATGGCTGGGTCCCGAGGCAACAGTGCCTCAAATCCACACGAGGGCCTGGCTGGGTGACCCTCATGGCCAACAGACCTCCAGAAGGCCAACAGTTTGGGAAGGCCAAGGGGGCCTCCATCGCTGTGCCCCCAAACCTGAAACACTGAAGGCCAGCAGAGCACCAAGTGAGGGGCACAGAGCAGAATCCAGGTCACTGTCCCTTCCGGCAAAGGCTGATGTCGCATTCTTTCTCTGGGGCAGAAAACATCCCGGAGCTCAGAAAACATATCCCAAGCATCCAGAGGTGACAGGCTTTTGCGGGACAGAACCGGGGCCCCTGTGCTGCCCTGGTGGGGATCACGTGTCACCAAGCAAGCCCCAAACAACGTCACAACACACAAGAGCCACAGCTCGACCCCAGAGCACACAAGACGCACAAACACATAGATTAGTCTGAACGCAGAAGCTCATTCATGGGAAATATGCAGCACGAGACTTTCCTCAAGTAGCATTAAATATATATAATATATATATATTAGGGGCCAGAGAGATTGCACAATGGGTAGGGAGTTTCCTTGTACACAGCCTACTGGGGTTTGATCCCCGGCATCCCATATGATCCCCAAAGCATGCCAGGAGTGAATTCTGAGTGCAGAGCCAGGAGTAAGCTCAGAGCAGCGCCTAAAAAGCTGAAATCACCATACCATAGTGGGAGGGCATTTGCTTTGCATGCCCCAGATTGGATCCCTGGCATTCATTGGGTCCACTGATGGAGTAATTTATTTATTTATTTTTTCTAGGTTTTGGGCCACACATGGCAGCGCACAAGGGTTCCTTCTGGCTCTGCGCTCAGAAATCACAGGGCCAAGAGAGATAGCATGGAGTTAAGGCTTTGCCTTGCATGCAGAAGGTCGGTGGTTCTAATCCCGGCATCCCATATGGTTTCCCCCACTAGAGCCTGCCAGGAGCAGTTGCTGAGCATGAAGCCAGGAGGAACCCCTAAGTGCTGCTGGGTGTGACCTCAACACCAAAAAAAAAAAAAAAAAAAAAAAAAGAAAGAAATCACTGCTGGCTCCTTGATCCCTTAGCATTCTGCCTGCGTGCTGTTCCCTCTAGAAACGTCCCAAAGAGTGTCGTGGGAGTTTCTGTTTTGTCTCCAAGGGACAAAGAAACAACTCAGGGAAACAAACATGAGGTGTCTGGGGGAGAGAGAGAGACAGAGAGAGACAGAGACAGAGACAGAGGCAGAGAGTGAGAGAGACAGAGAGCAGAGGAGAATGGGTGCAGAAGGCGGGGTGTTGGCTGTAGCTCCCCCAAACTAAGGCCCTGGAGAATAGATCATTGGGACCGGGTGTCCACGGATTGTTGTCATATGCATGTTTATTACATTGCAAAGCCCCCCCCCCCCAATTATTTATTTCTCTGTCTTGCAAACTGGAGGCTGGGTGGCGAATTCTGGACACTGGGCTCACTCAGGCGAGGAAGAGAAGTTAAAGGGGCCCTTGGGGAGGACCTTTCCGAGGGGAGGGAAGGGTGGGCTTTATTCCCCATTCATAAGGGGGAAATCGGGGCCCACAGCTGCATGGAAAAGGCCAAACTGAGCCCCCAACCCCCCAGTACCCTCCCTCATCCCCCAGCCCATCATTGTGTCCTTGGTTCTCTTGGGAACTGAACACCCCCCTTCCAAGTTCAATCTCTAGGTTGTGAGAACTGGGAAGCGGGGAGAGAGCGGCAGGACGCCCACAGGGGACCTTCAGAAGCAGCAGGGATGGGGCCAGAGCTGTGCTGGCCCCTCGTTTTTCGGCATAGGCACCCCCAAGTTTGTCCAAACTGCAAGCGACAGTTGCAAGACCAAAAGTGTCTCCCCATGAGCCAAGGGCAGAAAAAGAGTGAATGCATGTTCTGCCAAAAACACGGCACAGTTAAATCCTTGGCAATGAATGTGGTCTCTGTGTGTGTGTGTCTGTGTGTGTGTGTCTCTATGTGTGTGTGTGTCTCTATATGTGTGTGTGTGTGTGTGTGTGTGTGTGTGTGTCTGTCTCTCTCTATCTTTGATCTTTGTTTTTGGCTGCGCTCAGGGGTTACTCCTGGCTCTGCACTCAGAAATTACTCCTGGCAGGCTTGGGGGAAACCCGGGGTGAAAAGCAAATGTCCTACCCGCTGTGCTATTGTTTCATCCTCTATGTGGGTTCTGTTTCTCTCTTCTTTCTCTCTCTTTTTTTTAATATTTTTTCTTTCTCTTTTCTTTCTTTCTTTCTTTCTTTCCTTCCTTCCTTCCTTTCTTCCTTCCTTCCTTCTCTCTTCTTTCTTCTTTCTTTCTCTCTTCCTCTTTCATTCAACTTTCTTTCTCTTTCTTCTCCCCTCCTCCCTTTATTCCTCCATCTTTTCCTTCCTCCCTTCTTTCCTCCCTCTCTTCATCCCTTCCTCCACTTCTTCCCTTTATTCCTTTCTCTCCTTTTCTTCACTCTTTCCTTCATATTTCCTTCCCTTTCTCCCTTCTTCGGGCCCTTCCAGTGCTAGGGTCCCCAGACTCCTATTTCACACATATTCTCTACAGTTCTTTGCTTTGCCTGAAGATCGTAAAATATCTTCTGAATGGGGTAGTTGGGACTCAGGGGATATGTGGTTCTAAGGATGAAACCTGTGACCTTTTACAGTTAAGACGAGCATATATTTTACTTATCTTAAGAGCCACTTATAAATCCAATGTGCAAAGACTCTAGGGAGGAATTCTATGCTCTCTAAGAGAGTAACTGCTTTACTGGTCATGCCCACAGAAAGAATGCCAAAACACTGTGTGTTCTGTATCCAAGGTTAGGGAGAGGAGAGAGACAGAGGCAGTGAGATATATATATATAAAGAGAGAGAATATGGGTGTTAAAGTGTGTTCTTTCTATTCAATTGACCCCAGTTCAGTCCTCAGAACTATATGATTTTCCAAACCTTGCCAGAAAGGATTCCCTGAGCATAGGGTCGCGAATAGCAAGTCCTTAACATGACCAGGGGTAGCCCAGAAACCAAAAAATACATTAAAACTGCGGGGATTGGAGATGAGAGAGAGATGTGTACAACAGGTGGGGCACTTGCACTGCATCTAGCTACATTGGGCTCACTCTTCAGCACCCCCATATGATCCTGAGACCATCAGGTGTGATTGCTCAGATATCACAGAGCCAGAAGAAAGTCCTGAGAACTGACCACACAGCATAGCCCATCAATAAATAGCAGGGATCAGAAGGAAAATAGCCCCTATCCCATACGCAAAATTTTCTGGATTTTTTTGTTTTGTTTTTGCTTGTTTGTTTTTGGGGTCACACCCAGCAGCACTCAGGGGTTACTTCTGGCTCTACTTTCAGAAGCTATGCCTGGCAGGCTCAGGGGACCATATGGGATGCCAGGATTCGAACCACCGTCCTTCTGCATGCGAGGCAAACCGCCTTACCTCCATGCTATCTCTCCGGCCCCCTTTCTTCCTTTCCTTTCCTTTCCTTTCCTTTCCTTTCCTTTCCTTTCCTTTCCTTTCCTTTCCCTTCCCTTCCTTTCCCTTTCCCTTTCCTTTCCCTTTCCTTTCCTTTCCTTTCTTTCTTCTCTTTCCTTCTTTTTTCTTCCTCCTTTCTTTCTTTCTTTCTTTCTTTCTTTCTTTCTTTCTTTCTTTCTTTCTTTCTTTCTTTCTTTCTTTCTTTCTTTCTTTCTTTCTCTTTCTTTCTTCCTCTTTCATTCTTTCTTTCTCTTTCTTCTCCTCTCCTCCCTTTCTTCCTTCCTTTCTCTCCTTTTCTTCCCTCTTTCTTTCCTATTTCCTTCCCTCCCTCCCTACCTCAGGCCCTTCCAGTGCTAGAGTCCCCAGAATCCTCTTTCACACATATTTTCTATGCAAAGTTTGATGAATGTTTTTAGCTCCCTGGTGCCACCCAAGAAGCCACCATCCCTGTCGTCATAGGCTTTCTGCGCTCTATCATTGAATTTGTCACAGTGATGTCACATTTCCAATCTGTGTTGGTTTAACCAAGTTCGATTGTGAGTCCCTTCTAGCAGGCACATATGTTTATAAAATAGTGTTGAGGAAGAAGAGACTGACAAAATAGAAATTGAGTTCTCTTTGTGACTGAGAAGTGTCGTTTTCACTTCCAGGTCAACTCAGAGAAGAGTTTGGCCAATTTGCTTTCAGGACCACACATTCCTTGCAAGGAGCCACACAGCAACATATAAAAAAAAACACCTTGAGACTCCAAATTTTACAACAGGAAATGACACCGAACCCCACCACTCTCCAGAGAACTCACCAGTATCAACAAGCTATCTGCTTCTCCTGATAAGTCTTCTCCTGATAAAGCCCTGATAAGGACTTTAGAGAGGAAATGTTCCAAGATGTCAAAGATACCATGGAATGGAAAGCTAATAAGACTCAAGAGGTTAGGAGAACAGAAATGAGAAGACTTCAAACAGAAATGACAGAACTGAGGGGCCGGAGAGATGGCACGAAGGTAAGGCATTTGCCTGGCATGCAGAAGGACGGTGGTTCGAATCCCGGCATCCCATAGGATCCCCCCCATCGAGCCTGCCAGGAGTGATTTCTGAGCGTAGAGCCAGGAGGAACTCCTGAACAATGCCAGGTGTGACTCCAACAAACAAAATAAATACATAAAACCTTGGGCCTGAGAGCTAGCACCAAGGTAGGGCACTTGCCTTGCACGCAGAAGGTCAGTGGTTCGAAGCCTGGCATCTTATATAGTCCCCTGAGCCTGCCAGGAGCGATTTCTGAGTGTAGAGCCAGGAGGAACCCCCGAGCACTGCTGGGTGTGACCCGAAAACCAAAATAAATAAATAATTAATAAGTGACAGAACTGAAAAATATGGTGGGCAAAGTAAAAAAACACACTGGGAGGCCTCAGAGCAGAGTCAAAGATGAACTGCATAATAGGAGAATGTGGCTAAAAATAAATGAACATCTGAGGAGAGACACTTTGGGGTGAATTCAAGTGAGACAATATTAGAGTAAATGGTCCCCAGGGGCCAGGAAGGAACACGTCCTCCATGAAGAAGCGACAGTCAAAAGACATTATCACTGAGAAATTTCCAGAACTGGAGAGAATATATATATCCACATTCTGGATGCCCAAAGGGATCAGATAAAAGAGGCTGAAATACAAACACCCAAGATCTTTCATAATCAGAATGATAAAAAGTATAGATAGAATACCGAAAGCAGAAAGATCAGAGAAAAGCACAGTAAAAAGGAGTGCCCCTAAGATTTAAGGCAGATTTGTCAAAGGTCTGAGGCAGTCATGGGATAAAGTGGAAATAAATCAAGCAAACGAACAGCTTGCCAAGAATTCTTTATCAAGCCAGACTTGTGTTCTGGTTTGAAGGAAAATACAAAGCTTCACGGATCAACAACACCTCGGATACTTTACAGACTCCAAACCAAGTTTAAAAGAGGTATTGAAGGGGGAACTTTAAGATAAGACAAACACAAAACAAGCGTCCAAAAATGGCTCAAAATCCCACGACAGTCATCTCTCTCCCTGCCGATGGACTAAATGCAGCAATTAAAACAAACTGGGTTAGAGAGCTGCATCTAAAAATCTGCTTCCTGCAAGAAACAGAATTCGAGGAGTCAAAAAAAAAAAAAAAAAAAAAAAAAAAAGGGCCCGGAGAGATAGCACAGTGGCGTTTGTCTTGCAAGCAGCTGATCCAGGACCAAAGGTGGTTGGTTCGAATCCCGGTGTCCCATAGGGTCCCCTGTGCCTGCCAGGAGCTATTTCTGAGCAGACAGCCAGGAGTCACCCCTGAGCAACACAGGGTGTGGCCCCAAAACAAACAACAACAACAATAACAACAACAAAAAAACAACACAGACTTAAAGCCAAAGTTGGAAGACAAGCTTTTAAGCAAACAACTCCTTAAAAACGGTGGGGTGGCCATCCTAATGTTCAGGATCAAAAAAACGTCCTGAGACAGAGAAGGTCATTCTTATAATCAAGGAAGAAATCTCACACAAAATACTTAAAACTTAATAGACATGAAGAAAGACATCAATAGCAGCACAACAGTAGTTGGAGACTTCAGTACAGCTCTGTAAGTTCTTTTCTTTTTCTTTTCTTTTTCTTTTTTTTTTTTTGTTTTTGTTTTTCTTGGTTTTTGGGTCACACCCAGCGGCGCTCAGGGGTTCCTCCTGGTTCTTTGCTCAGAAATCGTCCCTGGCAGGCTCAGGGGACCCTATGGGATGCTGGGATTCAAACCGCCGACCTTCTGCATGCAAGGCAAACGCCTTCCCTCCATGCTATCTCTCCAGCCCTGTATAAATTCTTGGATTCCAATAGCTCTCAAAACTGAATGAATCAAGATGATCTGGGGTACGTCAACAAAACAAACCTGGAGGTCACACAGGTCCTGAATCCCAGACTTCACACAACGACAGGGCCCCCAAGGTCACTTAACACACAGGTCTAGATCCCCTTAGGTCACACATGTCATATCCCTGAGGTCATACATGTCTTTGGTCCAGAGATTTCACAGATTCAGGTCCCTGAGGTTATACAAGGTCACAGAGGTATAGCACCCCAGAGGTCACGCAGCTACAGGGCCTCCAAAGTCCTTTCACACACAGGTCCAGGGGCCCATTAGGTAAAAGAGATGCAGTGTCCCTGAGCCACAAGGTCCAGGCTTTCGGAGGTTGCACAGGTCTAGGGTCGCTGAATTCACAGAGCTCTAAGATTCCTGATGTTGGGGCCAGAGATAGCATGGAGGTAGGGCGTTTGCTTTGCATGCAGAAGGACAGTGGTTCGAATCCCAGCATCCCATAGGGTCTCTCCTTTGAGCCTGCCAGAAGCGATTTCTGAGCGTAGAGCCAGGAGTAACTCCTGAGCACTGCCGGGTGGGACCCAAAAACAAAACATAACTAAACCAAACAAAAAAAGATTCCTGATGTTACTCAGGCGCATTTCCTTGAAATCACACACATCTGGTCTCTGAGGTCACACAGGTTCCAAAACGTAAGGTCAAAGAAATCCAGTGTCACGAAGTTCACAAATTTTCAGGACCCCTGAGGTCACACGGTTCTAGTTTCCAGAGTCCAAACACGACCAAGACCCTGAGGACACACAGATCCAACAACCCAGAGTTCAGACTGGCCGGGCATCCCTGAGGTCGCAGAAGTCCAGGGCTTTTTACATCATCTTACAAACAGTATAGGGCCTTTGAATTCAGTGGACACACAATTCCCAGGCGACTGAGATACACAGTGAGGACATCTGAGGCCACACATTTCCTCCTGGCTCTTTGTTTTTTGTTTTTGTTTTTTTTTTTTTTTTTTTGGTTTTTGGGCCATACCCGGCAGTGCTCAGGGGTTCCTCCTGGCTTTCTGCTCAGAAATAGCTCCTGGCAGGCACGGGGGACCCTATGGGACACCAGGATTCGAACCAAACACCTTTGGTCCTGGATCGGCTGCTTGCAAGGCAAACGCCGCTGTGCTATCTCTCCGGGCCCACATTTCCAGGTCTTGAAGTGGCACAGTGCAGTGTCCCCGAGGTCACGCAGGTCCAAAACCACTGAGGTCACACAAATAGAAGGTTCTTGAGGTTGCACAAGTCCAGTGCTGCTGTGGTCACAGATCCTGGGTCCCTTAGGTCATAGAGATCCACGGTCCCTGAATTTACGTGAAAAGAAAGCTTGATGCCCAGATCCCAAGGGATTGGGGAGCGTGGGTTTGTTGGTTTTTTTTTTGTTTGTTTGTTTGTTTGTTTTTTGGGTTACATCGGCAGCGCGCAGGAATTCCCCCTGGCTCTATGCTCAGAAATCACTCGTGGCAGGCTCAGGGGACCCTATGGGATGCCGGGATTCGAACCACCGTCCTTCAGCGTGCAAGGCAAATGCCTTACCTCCATGCTATCTCTCCAGCCCTGAATTTACGCAGGTCCAGAGTCCCTGGGGTCACACATATCCAGAGTTCCTGGGGTCACACGTCTAGAGCTCCTGCAGATGCAGTTCCATATATATATATACCTGAGTCACACAGGTATAGGCCCCCTGACATAAGATTACACATAGGTCCAGGGTCGCTGGGGTTACAAAATTCCAGAGGTTAAACAAATCCAGGGTCCTTGAGGTCCCACAAGTCTCGGTCCCTCAGATCTCACAGGTTTAGGGTTGCTGAGATTGCACAAGTCCAGGCCCCTATAGTCACACGGTCAATGATTTTGAGGTCACATATTTCCATGCCTGACCCTCATTTCACACAGGTACAAGTTTTCTGAGGTCACACAATTCCATGACCCCTCGGTCACACAGGAGGTCCTGAAGTCACGCTAGTAGAGGGCTTCTTATTTTTTGGGGGGGGTGGGTGGGTCATACCCGGCACTGTTTCAGGGACCCTGAGGTCGCAGAGGTGCTGGGTCCCTGAGGTCACATGGGTCCAAGGCCCTTGAAATAACACAAGTTCAGGTCCCTGAGGCCACAGAGGAACATTGTCCCGGAGATCAGAAAATGTCCAGAGTCCCTCAGGTCATACAAGTCCAGAATTCAAAAGGTCACAAGGGTCATAGGTCCAAGAGGTCACCCAAGAGGTCACACACCCGAGAGGTATGGGCCCCCTTAAGTCAAGATACACATGGGTACAGAGACTATGGATTCAACTTACACAAGAGTCCAGGGGCCTGAGGTAGCACAGTATGGGGTCCCTGAGGTCAAGGAGGTCCAGAGAACCTAGGTCACACAGTCCAAAGGTCCATGTGGTCACAGAGATTTAGGGATCCTGAGGTTACACGGGTCCAGGGCCCCTGACATCACATAGGTCCATAGCCCTTGAGAACAGCTTAGCCAAAAGTACAAGGTCCCTACATTTCCCTCTATTCTCTCATCCACCTCTTCTGACTACCCCCTAACCCCCGAATGTCTGTACAGAAAATCCACTAGCATTCCCTCTGAACCCCTCCGCTTCTTCAACCCCAATATCCCTATGTCCAACCCTTGCTATGCATACTTTGTTGAAGAAGGGTCCTACCAGTGTAGGGTTCTCCCAGTGGAGCTCACAGACCCCTGGCAGACCTGGGCAGACCTGCGTCTCTGAGGTGGTGCCTTCTATCTGCCACCCTATCCTTTGGCATGGAACCAATGAGCTAAGGGCATAGAGATCAGCGTTGTCCCCACCGAGAAGGCCTCCTGCCTCGACTTTCCCACACTGTCACGGATGAACACACATACACACAGCCCGAAATATTTCACAAATATCAACATTTAATGTACGCTTGCAATTTCCCAGGAATCAGCAGGACACAGAAGGCGATGGACTTCTGAGCATGGGTTATTTTCCTTGTAGTGTGTGTTTCCTCACACTGTCCCTCCTCAGCATGTGTTGTCCTCACTGGAGCTGAGTGTATGTGCCGTGTCAGTCAGAGAAAAAGTGCCATACCATCCAAGCTGCCGTTTGGTTCGGCTGCCAACACTTGACCTATATCCAATGATTTTCACAGATGTCCAAAGGCTCCGTCCAGATGTTCCAGCCAACAAACAAAACCAATTTGCAATCACCTCGAAATCTGGCACTGCACACACACCCAGAAAAATAACTCAGGATTAGGAGGCCTGGGCCTTCCTCCCAAGAACCAGATCCCCCATGGAGAGGATCAAAGTAGCCCCAGATCTGGCCCCAGGTGCCCATAGTCCCCCCCCACCCCAGGGAGCCTCAAAACCAAACCGGAAACTCAAGTCAAAGGGATGAGTTCTCACGCCCTCAAAACAGAGAAATTGAATGTGTTTCTGGCCCCTTGGGCCACTTGGGTAGGTGGGTGTTGCTCAGAGGCAGGCTGTGAAACCCTAGCAGTGTTTACCAACTGGCACGGATCTCTGGCATTGCCATGAACGAGAATTGTTGTCATTTGGACGACTCAATTGTGACTGATTTGGCATTTTCTGGCCCCTCAGACTGGAATTTGGGACCCCACCAGGGAAGTCTCGTAATCCGTTTGGCCCCAGAATGAAATCTCAGACACTATTGCAGTCTTGATGGCATTTCAACGCTCATGACCCCTTGTTGGCTTGAACTGCATTGGAAACCCAATGCCATTCTGGAGGTAAAGATCCATTAAACATAAGTGTGTGTGTGTGTGTGAGAGAGAGAGAGAGAGAGAGAGAGAGAGAGAGAGAGAGAGACGGAAATTGGTTGAAGACACACACACACACACATACACACACACACACACACACACACACACACACACACACACACACACCCCTCTAACAGAGATGTAAGGAAACCAAATGATCCTTTCTCTTGGGAAAGAAATGTTTCTGATCCACAGCATTATAGAAAAAAATCAGGCAGCATAAAGTGGTGATTCTCCGGGACCCCTCCGGCCCTGTGTGTGTACTACAATATTTCCAGGGGGTCACAGATTAATAAAAGGGGAAAAAATCTTCCATGGGGACGAGAGAGACAGTTCTCTGCAACAGAATCCCTGGTCTCAATCCCCAGCATCCTATGTGGTCCCTACACATGCCAGAAGTGACTCCTGAGCAGCAGGCATCAGTGGATGTGACCCCAAAACCCAGAGAACTAACCCCCAAAACTAGCAGAAAGAAACTTGCGTACACAGGGGTTCCGGTGTATGAGAACTGGGGGCAAGTCATACGACAAAGAGCGCAGGATGGATCAAGGGTAGAAAAGATGGGACGCAGAGTCTGTCTGCCCCCCTTTTCTCCCCAAAAAGAGATGTAACGAGAGCCGACATACCTTGGAGCATTGCTTATGATTCTGACACCACAGCAGCGACCCGTTGCTCTGGAAAGAGAGAACAAATAGGTTTCAGAGACATGGAGGTCAGAGACTTCGGGTTCAGACACCCGAGGTTCAGAAACTTAGGGTTCAAAGACCTGAAGTTCTGAGACCGCATGTTCCGACACTTGGGATTCAAAGATAGTGGGGTTCAAAGATTTCTGGGTGCAGAGACTGTGGGGTCCAGAGTTTGGGGTTTATAAACTTGGGGTTCACAAACTGTGGGACTCAATAAAAGCCTGTCTCTCAGGGAAGGACCCCACATCCACCCCCATATACAAGGCCTTGGTTCTGTGGATGGCCAGCTCAGAAGTCAGCACTGGGGGAGTGGGGTGTCACAAAAACAAAACAAAGAAAATAAATTGGCTCTGCAAAGGAGAGTGAGTTGCAAAAAATATTTCCACCCCCTGGGGCTGGAGAGAGAGCACAGCAGTAGGGCATTTGCTTTGCACACAGCAGACCCCGGTTCAAATCCTGGCATCCCATATGGTCCCCGGCACCTGCCAGGAGGGATTTCTGAACACAGGGCCAGGAGAAACCCGAGTGCCGCTAGATGTGGCCCCAAAACCAAAAAAAAAGTCCCCATTGGATTGCTTTCTCTCTCCCTCCAAAAAGGATGGGGGGAGAGAGAGAGAGAGAGAGAGAGAGACAGAGAGAGAGAGAGAGACAGACAGAGAGAGAGAGAGAGAGAGATCCGCTTCCCTGCATATTTGGACCTTTTGCATCGCATATCCCCAAGTCACAGCAGCAAGTCTATGTCATGGGGGGCAAAGCGACTTCTCTCTCCTTCCATCTTGGCTTCTCGCCTTGTCGTCTCACTCTTTGCCAAACCCCAAATCTCCCTTTATATCTACCAGGACAAATTCAACCAAGAGGGGAAAGAGTGAGAGACGAAAGTACCTATTCAGGCCAGAGAGATAGTACAGCGGGTAGGGCATTTTCCTTGCATGCCACCCACTCAGGTTCGATCCCCGGCATCTCATGGGGTTCCCCCATCTTGCTAGGAGTGATTTGTAACCCCCAAGTCAAAGGAAAGCCTGAGTGTGGCTCCACAAATAATACAAAAAAACAGAACAGAGGTATCTATCCACCAAGTGGACTTTGATAAAAAGGGGAAGACGGGGCCCGGAGAGATAGCACGGAGGTAAGGCCTTTGCCTTGCATGCAGAAGGACAGTGCTTCGAATCCCTGCAGCCCATATGGTCCCCTGAGCCTGCCAGGAGTGATTTCTGAGCGCAGAGCCAGGAGGAACCTCTGAGTGCCGCTGGATGTGACCCAAACACCCCCCCCCCCAATAAAAAGGAAAGAGGAAGTCCTGGGAAATGCCTTTGTTTTGGGTGAAACCAGGATGTGTTATAACATAGATATAACACAAATATATAAGTGATAAAACACACCCAAACAACTTCAACATTGGGGTGGGTCCTTGTCTTGCTGTGCAGACCCCCAGGTTTGATCCCTGGCATCCCATATGCCCTCCCCCAGCTCCACCAAAAATGATTTCTGAGTGCAGAGTCAGGAGTAATTCCTGGGTGCTACCAGGTGTGGGCCCCCCCCCCTTTTTTTTTTTTTTTAAAAAGCAAGATCTCTTAGCCAGATTGTTAATATAGCATGTAGGATCCTTTTTTGCCTTGCCTGTTGCTCGCTGGAATCCCATATGCCTGCCAAGGAGAGAGTGCTGAGCACAGAGCTAGGAGTCAACTCTGAACTCCACTGTGGTTGTGCTCCAAAGGCAAAAATGGGGGCCGGAGCGATAGCACAGCAGTAAGGTGTTTGCCTTGCATGCATCCAACACAGGACAGATCCCGGTTCGAATCCCGGCATCCCATATGGTCCTCCGAGCCTGCCAGGAGTGACTTCTGAGTGCAGAGCCAGGAGTAACTCCTGGGCACCGCTGGGTGTAAAACTCCTCCAAAAAAATATTAAAAATTGATGCCTCAAAGAGACAACGGTTTTGATGTCCACTTGAACCTGTCCACAGAGCACTTCCACCATCCAGGGATGTGGGTATTAACCTAGCAAAGGCTGCTGGCTTCCCTGCCCTGCCCTGCAAGGGCCAGAGACTGGGACCCTAGATGGGGGTTTATAGCCCTTTGATGGCACAACAGTCCACACAGCTCAACTGCTTGGCAGGAAAAATGAGATGTGTGTGTGTCTGTGTGTGTGTGTGTGTGTGTGTGTGTGTGTGTGTGTTGCAGACTTGTGGCTGGCTTCCCGCCAGCCCCCAGAAAGCCTCCCAGTGCCAGAGACAGGAGAAGGGGGTGCCCCCAGAGTCCCTGGGGGACCCGCTTCAGGATCAGTCAGCCGGGCCTTTCATCCCCACATTTATCGGGTTAGGGGATCAAACAGGAAGGCCAGCCCCGAGCCAACACTCAGAGGGTTGACGTGAGTTCAGGCCGCCTTCCCCTACCGACAAGTTTCCACCGACACCTTCAAAGTCTCTCCCGGTCTAACCTTTTGATTTTTGTTCTTTCTTAGAGGGGGAAAAAACGATCATTCTTCAAAAGCCTCCGTAAAGACAAGCACTTCATTCAGCCCAAGACGAGCCCGGGGAGGAGAAAGACCAATGGAGGGGGGTGGCTGGTTTTATAGACACTGTGAGAGGAAATGGCAGAGAAAGCACACGTGTGTGTGTGTGTGTGTGTGTGTGTGTGTGTGTGTGTGTGTGTGTGTGAGAGAGACAGACAGACAGACAGACAGACAGACAGACAAAGAGAGACAAACAGAGAGACAGAGAGACAGACAGAGAGGGAGAGAGGGAGAGACAGAGACAGAAAGAGAGACAGACAGAGACAGAGACAGACAGACAGACAGATAGAGAGGGAGAGAGACAGAGAGAGGCAGAGAGACAGAGAGAGAGAGACAGAGAGACAGACAGGGAGAGAGAGACAGAGACAGACAGACAGATAGAGAGGGAGAGAGGGAGAGACAGAGACAGAAAGAGAGACAGACAGAGACAGAGACAGACAGACAGATAGGGAGAGAGACAGAGAGACAGACAGGGAGAGAGAGACAGAGACAGACAGATAGAGAGGGACAGATAGAGAGGGAGAGAGACAGAGAGAGAGAGACAGACAGGAGAGAGAGACAGGGAGAGAGAGAGACAGAGAAAAAGGCTTCCAGGTGGATTGAGGCAAGACACAAAGCTCAAGGAGAGAGAGAGAGAGACAGACAGACAGACAGACAGACAGAGAGGAAGAGAGACAGAGAGAGAGACAGACAGACAGACAGGGAGAGAGAGAGACAGGGAGCCACAGAGAGAGGCTTCCAGGTGGATTGAGGCAAGACACAAAGCTCAAGGAGAGTGAGAGAGAGAGACAGACAGAGAGACAGAGACAGAGAGAGACAGACAGGGAGAGAGACAGAGAGACTGGGAAAGAGGCTTCCAGGGGGATTGAGGCAAGACACAAAGCTCAAGGAGAGTGAGAGAGACAGACAGACAGACAGGAGAGAGAGAAAGAGAGACAGAGAGACAGAGAGATGCTTCCAAGTGGATTGAGGCAAGACACAAATCTCAAGTACCAAAGGAGAGAGAGAAACAGAAAGACAGAGAGAGAGACAGAGACTGACAGAGACAGAGACAGAGAATGATCCCTCTGGCCAAGAACTGGGTGCTGGAAGGAGGGTAAAGGAGAATAGAGAGTAATGGTGTCTAAAGGAGAGGGGGAGAGAGAGAGATAGAGAAAGAGAGAGAGAGAACCCAGGACACCACAGCCAATTGCCCCAGCCTTTGTGCACCCACTGGCGGCTGTGAACACACGGCCCAAAGCCCAGTCTGACCTCAGCGCAGAACCCCCCAGGAAGCCCACAGAGCCCCTCAGCTGCTGCATGGCCCAGCACTTGCCCCCAACGAGCTCTGCCCCGCCCAGGCTGCCACTGTGCTTTCTGTGGCCCGTGTTGTGTGGCTGATAGCTTCAGTGGGCTCCAGAGAGTTCCCTGCTTCAGTGCTCGGGGACCATCGGGAAAGGCCCAAGTAGCAAGTCTCAATTGCTCAGGTCGTTGGGAATTCGAGCCACCTCAGAACTACCATAAAAATTTATTTTTCCGGGGCTCGGAGAGATAGTGTGGAGGTAAGGCGTTTGCCTTGCATGCAGAAGGACGGTGGTTCGAATCCTGGCATCCCATAGGGTCCCCCCTTTGAGCCTGCCAGGGGCCATTTCTGAGCGTAGAGCCGGGAGGAACCTCTGAGTGCTGCCGGGTGGGACCCAAAAAACAAACAAAAAAAACCGATATTATTCAGAGAAGTGTTAATGTAATGGCAGTTGGACTCGGGCACGCCTCTTGGATACCCCCACTGTAATGACCGCTGGGCCCGGACATGCCCCTTCGACATGGCCTCATCACACCAGGTGAAAAAGAAAAACCTGAGCTGTTGGTGGGGTGCCCAGGACAGAGACCAGAGGGGTGTCTTCCAGTCAGTGGCATGCCGGAGAAAAAGTATCTGCAATATACTGCCTCTCTGCCTCTCTGTCTCTCTCTCTGTCTCTCTCTCTCTCTCTCATTCTGTTTCCCTCTCTGTGTCAGTCCTGGGTGATCCCTACAAATTGGGTAGGCATGAGGCCCCACATGGCAGGCGCCCCAGGGACCCCAATAAACCTCACAGCACTTGACCTGCCAGCCTTGGGCTTCTGCAGCCATTCAACTTTTCTGAGAATTAACTGCTGCCTGGCAGAACCGGCAGATAACTGCAATATTGCAGAAAAAAAGGAAAGTAATTCTGCACAAAAACAGAAAGAGGGGGCCGGGAGAGAACTGGAGGAATACGGGGAAACAGGAAAGGAAGGGAATGTAGAAGACACACAGGTCTATCTCAGGCAAGCCTGGGGCTCAGTGAGGCGGCCCATGCCAACACTGGTACCCAGAACTCAGCAGAATCATGGGAAAGCAAAACATGGCCTCACAGTTGGAACATGGGGCTTGAGGACCAAAGACAGCACAGTAGCTGCCCTGCACGGGCTCTGAGCACCCCAAGGTGTGGTCCCCAAGAGACTCAGCATCCGTTTCCCAATGCCACACAGCCAGCTGTGTAACCTGCTACGGGTGGCAGAAGCTTGGCCCTGCCTATGGGACTTGGCAGCGAGATCAAGTTTCAAGCAAGGGCGGCCATGCTGGGGTTCTGTACTGGGGTGTGGACCTGGGGCACCCCCACCCAGTCACTCAGCTGTGTGCTACCAAGATCACAGGAGAGCAGAGCCAGGCACCTCCAAGTCCAGACACGCTGGCACATTGCAGGCGGCATGTTGGATTCGCCTTGATGTCAAGGGCAGGAGTGTCAGGTCCCTTCTCGAAGCTTTCTTCCAGACCCTCTGCTTGGATCCAAGGACACACTTGTTCTCCAGGAAAGGGAGTTTCCATTAGCAACATTTAGGGCTCCCCCTACCCCTTTGGCCCCACTTTTGGTAATAACAGGAAAGGGAGTTTCCATTAGCAACATTTAGGGCTCCCCCGCCCCACTTTTGGTAAGAACAAGTCAGCACCTTTGCAAAGTTCCTCTGAAAACTCCATTATCAAAGGATGGAAAAATGGAAGCCCCTGGGGCAGGGTGGGGTGTGGAGGGGGCGGAGGGAGGTGTTTGCAAAACAAACTTGACTCAAGTGTTAATCCCCTCCTTGGCTGGAGGGTCAGCTCAGAGCCAGGTGTTGTGCTCAGAAAGGAAGGAAGAAAGGGGGCGGAGAGATAGCATGCAGAAGGTAGGTGGTTCAAATCCCGGCATCCCATAGGGTCTCCCCCCTCCCCCATGGAGCCTGCCAGGAGTGATTTCTGAGCATAGAGCCAGGAGGAACCCCTGAGCACTGCCGGGAGTGACCCAAAAAACAAAAACAAAAGCAAAATAATAATAATAAAAAATAAAGGAAGGAAGAAGGGGCAGGTGGAAGGTTTCGAGGCTCCACGGCCCTCACCACCCAAATTACTGCTTTTTCTTTTTCTTCTTTTTCTTTTTTGATTTATTTTTTTGGTTTTTTGGTAACACCCACTGATGCTCAGGGGTTCCCCCTAGCTCTGCACTCAGAAATCGCTCCTGGCTTGGGGACCCCTATGGGATGCCGGGGATCAAACAAACCCAGGTCCGTCCTGGGTCAGCCACATGCAAGTCAAGTGTCCTACTATTGTAACACTGCTCTGGCCCCTTTTTTTCTTTCTCTGGGTGGGGGGAATGCAGACAACCCCCAGTATACTCAGAACTACACAGATCCCATATCCCCTGAAAGCAGAATATGTGCAGGGCTCCCTTTGAGCTCTCTCAGCCCGTGGCAGCATGATTCGATCGGAATATCAACACTGGGGTTCTGGGGTGGAACCTTCTCTGCAGTTTGTCCCAAGGGGACCAGATTCCAGAACTCTAGGTACCAGGGTTACATTCCCCCCTTCCTCCGTCCACACACACATACATCTAGAGCCACAAGCAATTGTGTCCACCTGCAGCCACAGAGGTGGGCCATGGAAGCAGAAATGGCCTCTCCCCAGCAGACAGCCAGAAGGAGGAGGAAAGGGACCCGCTGAACAAAGCCAGAGGCGGCCTAAGTGTCTGCAGGTCGGAGATTTCTGAGTCAGACGTGCCGGTAATTACAGATCACAGAAGAGCATGCGTTGGTGGAATCTCTGTGTCTTGCTGAAAACAAAGCCAACGTCACTCACTGGCAGAGGGCCTGGAGTTGTCTACAGAGGGGGACATACCAGAGCAGGAGGGACAGAGTTTCAGGGCCAGTGTGCCCCCCTCAGAGATCTCTCTGCCCACCCAGATCTAGGGTCCCTCCCTCACCAGGAGTAGATGATAGGCCGTGTCTGAAAGGCAAACATGCTCAGAAGTTAGAGAAGGAGACAGAGGCATTTTTAGCAAGGAGATTCCAGAGTTGGCAGAGTGATGGCACTGCGGGGAAGGCATTTGCCTTGCACACGGCTGACCCAGAACGGGCCTGGTTTGATCCCCTGGCGTCCCATAGGGTCCCCCAAGCCAGGAGCGATTTCTGAGCACAGAGCCATGGTGTCACACCTGAGTGTCAACAGGTGTGGCCCCCATATAAACACACACAAAAGAACATAGTCAAAGCAGGTAGGCTCAGGAGTCTGTGGGGTGCATGAAGAAGCAAGGTTTGGGGGACAATACTGAGCATGAGAGAAAGAGGAGGGGTACCCCACAGACAACCCCATAGTAGTTTTGGCTGTGCAAAGTGGCTAGAGCAGCCGAAAGACAAGATAGAGCGCCAAGGGGGCCAGTCTCCACCTATCTGTCCCGCCCACCAATCACCTGCCAATCTCTGCAGACTTGCAGCCAATCAGCTGGTACAGCCAGAGAACTTCCTGACAACTATTTGTCCCTCCAATCTGCAATGCCCACTGTCTACCTACCAATCATCTTCCATACCCTCAGCTTGCCCCGTCCACCATCTAATATCTGCCTCACTCACCATCTTCCTTGCCCACTACCTGTCCAGCCTACCATCTGCCTCACCAACCATCTGCAATGTCCACCCTCTGCCTCGCAATCATCTCCCACTTCTAATAGACTCTCCTGCCAGCTGTCAGCCCCACCAATCTGCGATGTCCACCGTCTCCTGCCCAATTATCTTCCCTGCCCACTGCCTGCCCTGTCCACCCTCTGCCCCACCAATCATATGCCAGTTCCATAGTGTTCCAACCAATCATTTCCAAACTACCAACCACACTGATTTGCTATGCCGACTGTCCATTTTGACGTTGGTCTGCAAAATAATGTCCTTTCTGACTTCAGAACCCCGAAATACGACGTCTCAAGCACGAATTTTGATGACAAAATGTTTCACAACGTAGGGGCTGGAGAGATAGCATAGAGGTAGGGTGTTTGCCTTGCATGCAGAAGGATGGTGGCTCGAATCCCGGCATCCCATAGGGTCCTCCACGCCTGCCAGGACTGATTTCTGGGCGTAGAGCCAGGAGGAACCCCTGAGCGCTGCGGGGTGTGACCCAAAAACCAAAAAAAAAGATTTTTTTTCACAAGCCAATTGTGATGTCAGAATCATGATCGCACTGGTTCGAAAAATACTGTCCATTCCGATTTCAGAAAGCCGAAATAGGACGTCCACTGTCTCCCCACAATCATCTTCCCTGCTCACCGATTACCCCACCCACAGCCTGCCCACCTGTCACCCCACCCCACCCCTGCAGTTGGCCCTTGCTTCTGAGGACCCAGCCTTTGCCAGACAGGGTGCGAAGGACGTGACGCATGTGACACCTCGGCAAGGGCCAGTAGCAGCTGCCAGAACTGGGGCTGAAATTTCAGATCCACTGGCCAGACTGGGGCCCGGATCCCCCAAATCCAATCTCTACTCCCATGACCGTGCACCTAGATGGCCTGCTAGGCAGCTGAATGGAGTGGAGGTTGGGGTGCCCCCCAAGTCAAGTGGGGAACAGCCATACAGGGCTACAAAGAAGAAGGGTCTACAATCTTCCTTCTTCTGCCTTGTACCCCTTCAGGGAGTCTGTCTGGGTGCAGTGTGTCTGGGAGGGCCCATGACACCAGGCACTTGCTCCAAGGAAGCTTCTAGAAGGGACTTCTTTGTAGGAGCGGGTGGGGCACGCTCTTCCAGACTTTTCCCCACAGCAAGTGGCCTTTCCTGCAGGCTCACAAATGCCACCTGGAAGCTCTAATCTGACATGTTCCTCCAGGCTGGAGGTTTTCCAGGCTCTGGGTTGTCTTTTCAATCTAAAGATAGCTATTTGGGGGGGGGGGGATCACACACTGCAGCGCTCAGGGGTTACTCCTGGCTCTACGCTCAGAAATCGCCCCTGGCAGGCTCAGGGGACCTTATGGGATGCCTGGATTGGAACCACCGACCTTCTGCATGAAAGGCAAACGCCTTACCTTCCTCCCCCCCAAAGAAAGCTTTAATCAATCCATCAGCCCTTGAGGTTTGCCAGCCAGCAAACTCTACGCAGGCATTTGCCACTGATGGTCAAAACAAAAACAAAAAGAAGAGGAGGAAGGGACTGCTCCAAGGTTTTTAAGTCCCAACTGAGCCTTTTACAAATGCAACTCTCAGCTCTTTAAAAATGGAATCAAAATTGGGGCCAAAGAGATAGCTTGGAGGTAAGGTGTTTGCCTTTCATGCAGAAGGTCATTGGTTCAAATCCCGGCATCCCAGAGGGTCCCCCGAGCCTGCCAGGAGCGATTTCTGAGCGTGGGCCTGAAATAACCCCTGAGTGCAGCCGGGTGTGACCCAAACCATCCCCCCCCCAAATGTAATCAGGATTATGGGGACCAAAGCTGTGGCCCAAGCGGTAGGGTGTCTGCCTTGCAAGCCCTAACCTAGGGATGGTGGTCCCCACAGCTGAAACCTGAACAAGTCTGCTTCCAAGTGCCCAGGTGGGGACCCTGTCTAGCGGGGATGGACAGTGCCTGGAGATAGCTCCATTCTTGGAGGTCTTGGAGGAGGAGGGGGTCACAGAACAGGTGCCAAGTCCCCTGGCCAGAGCTGCCAGGTGTTTTTCGGGGAGCCCCTCTGATCTGATGCGGCTCACTGCCTTGGCTTGGGGGGAAAAAACATCCTTTCCACTAGCTAGAAGACGCCCTATTTAGCCATCTCTAAGGACTGATGGCTCTACCTGGAAAGTGTCCATTGACAGTGGGGGGCCTTGTGAGTCCACAGAGCTGGGTTTTGGGGGGTGGAGGGAGTTGGGAGACCCAACTGAGGTGACGCTCAGGGCACAGAGAGGGAGAACACGGGTGGGGACAAAGCAGAAGGCAAAAACTCTGAGGGGGGAAGCCAGTATTGCACAGAGAAAGCTCCTCCAAAAAAGGGTTTTTTTCAGGTTCCCCCCAATCATCAGGGCAAGAGGGAATGGGAAGCCGCAAAGTCTGGATTCCTACACCTGGGGTTCACCAAGAGTGACCCTCAGATGTCCAGCTGCGAAGGATTCAGCCAGATAAAATGCGGGGCTAGAGGGATTCTGGAAACGGGGTGCGCACGGGGGGCTCCATGGGCACCCACTCCTGGGATGCAAGAAAGTCTTGGTGCTAGTTCGTGGTTCTCCAGGGGCTCGAGGCAGCTCAGAACTCCCTAAAAAAAGGAGAAATCATGGGTCCCCAGGAAAGCCTGGGGTGTGGACACCTGTAAAGCATTTAGAGCTCTCCCTTGAGGTCTGGGCAAAGGGGGGGGGGGGTGTCTCAGTCCAAAGAGTGCCCGGTGCGTAAAACCCCCTGGAAACTAAGTCACAGAAATGGAAAAAATTGTCACCACTGTTCCTTCCTCTGCACCCCTTTTCTATGGCACCCCACCCAACATTGCAGGGATCTACCTGTAATGGGAAGAAAGGCAGCTGGAAAGGAAGAAACTGTCACCACTGTCCTCTTGCACCCCTTTTCCATGGCACCCCTCAACCCAACATTGCAGGGATCTAGCTACCTGCGATGGGAAGAAAGGCAGTTGAAATGACAGTGAGTGCACCCCCCTGGCCTTTGGGGGTTCTCGGGGGGCTCAGAGCTGGTATTTCTGTCCCATGGCAAAGGAAAGAAGAGAATTGGGGGGGCCCCACCAGGGCCTTCCTTACCTGAGAGTGCTGCGAGAGGCGAGTGATTTGGAGGCTCAGGCACCTGGAAGCGCAGCGGGCGCGTTGCACACTCCCGACCGACAGCGACTCGTCCAGCCGCCGAGCAGAGCTGGACCCCGAGGCCAGACAGCCCCCCAAAACCGCTAGCCAGAGGCACAGGGTGAGCGCGGAGCCCGGAGCCCCGGGATCCATAGCTGCAGCCCGGGCAGCTCCGAGGCGGCCTCTGCAAAGTTGGATCTTGCAACTGGCTCCTGGCTTCACCCCCAGATTGGCCCTGCCCTGCCCGCCCACCTCCTCCCCGCGCCCCCCGAGGGCTGGGCCTAGCTGGCAGCGGCCCCCTCATTGGCTCCGCCTGAGTGAGTGGCAGCAGGGCCAGGGCAGATGGGCCAGGCGAGGCCCTGCGGGTCCCCCCAACTCCGGAGCTCAGGATCCAGCTATGTGGGTGCGCGCCCTGGGTCCAAGATGGTCCTGCCTGGAGGGTATGCACCTAGGTCGGCCCTGGAGGGCAGAGTGGGGGGGACTCCTAGCAGGTGCAGCCCCCAGAACAGCATGCCCAGGGAGCCCCATGAGTGCCCCCCCAAACCCTGCAAAGGGCCCTCATACCCTCATCTGCTCCAACATGCCTTGGGCCACACAGAAAACTTCAGGAAAAGTGCTGGTTTGGCTGACACCCCGTGGTGATGTTTTTTCTCTCTCTTCCCTCTAACCCCATTATGCCTTCCTCCTTCCCTGGTAACTGCCCCAGTCTCCCCTGGCAGCTTCCCCCTACCCACTGGGCAGCCCTGAGGGACCTTTGCTAAAGGTATCTGCACCCACTGGTGCCATTTGCCCATCCACAGCATCCAGAGAAGACAGGCGATGCAGTGGCATTTAGGAAACCCAGAAAGGATGGGCCACAGAGGAGCAGAGATTGGGGGAACCTTAAAAGTCCCCTCTTAGGGTTGGGTGTCTCCTTCAGCCAACTGAACTGTGCCCAGGGCAATGCTGGACAGAACAGTCAGTGAGCAGTGAAACAGGTCCAGGGAGCAGTAGGAAATTGGATGTGCCCATTGGGGCCACTCCTCTGGTTCTGGTCCCCATGTATCTGCAAGCTCAGCCAGCCCAGCCTGCAATGGCCACACGCCTGTGAACCCAGAAACGGGGAGCCCAGGGCTTGATCCCCAGAAGGAGAGTGTCTGCGCAGAGCATATCCCTGCTGTCCGTGGCGACTTCCCGGGGCTGAGGCCCTCCAAGGGTGCTTGGAACTGCGGAATAAAGACGGTGAGGACGGTGCTCTCCAAGTTCTCAAGTTGATGCGGCTTTGCTCCCCAAGTCTTCACGTTGATGTGATTTTGGGCATCAAGCAGAATAAACCCCTCTGGAGTGAAGGTCTATGAACAAGACACTTCACTCTATGGATTTCCCCTGTTCAAAGGAAGGCACAACTGACCTAGGCAAAAAGCACAGCTTAGCTTGCACTTGCCTGACTCTAGTTCGACCCCCCCTATAGGCATCCCCATAGGGTCCCCCGAGCCTGCCAGGAACAATTCCTGAAAGCAGAGCCAGGAGTAACCCCCAAGCATCGCTTGGTGCGGCCCCAAACACTCAAAACCCCTAAAAACACAACCGTTTTTGGCAAATGGAGAGCCATAGAGTGTGGACTTTTCTTCAGCCTTATTTCATGGGGGAAATCGGGGTTACTCCTGACTCTCTGCACTGAAGAATCCCTCCCTACAGTGCTCAGAACTTAACTCTTGGCCTTTCGCTCAGAAATCACTCCTGGAAGTCGCAGGGGAACCATACGGGATGGTGGGGATCGAACCCCTTCCTCACTGTCTATGTCTCAAGCCCAGGGGTGTCAGTTTTTTATTCTACTCAGACGTGCTCTGTGCACCCAGCTGTACCCCAGAAATGTGCTCTGGGACTCTGGGGCCCTCGAGACAGCAGGGAGGTCTCACACTGTGAGGGCCAAAGCAGAGACAGAAACAAACAAAAACAAACAAACAAACAAACGGGGCTACAAGTGACCAAACTGCCTGGTCCCATGGGGCTGAGGATCCTTCCTGGCATTCAGGGAGCTGTGGGTTCGAGTTAGCATGGAGAGAAAGTCTGGCGTTTCTTCTCCTCTACCCTGGCCCACCAGTAGAAAGAAACAGCTGACCAGTTTGTTTTTTTAAGGAATATTCATATTGTTTCACAGAAAGCCAAAACATCCCCAGAATCAGCCCTGGTTTTTCTTGTTCTCGGTGATGTGTGCCAGTCTCTGCGGCGCAAGATGGTACCTCATGGTTGTTTTTATTTGCATCTCCCCGATGTAGAGCATTTTTCGCCCTTATCAGCTGGGAATTGGGCTACGGTCCCCTCCATTCCTTAGGTAGCCTTTGCATTTTGGTTGCTTTTTTTTTTTTTTTCCATGGAAGTGCAAAATATCTCAGTTTACTGTAGTCCTGTTTGTTTCTCTTCTAGTTTGCTCTTTCGAGATCGGTGTTGCCTCTAATCTCATTGTCGTAGTGTGTTTTGCCCATGCTTGCGTTGGGCTCCAGGGATCTTTGTGGCCCTCCATACAACATTTTGTGGCCCTGCCCTAGAGGAATCGTTTTTTGTTTTGTTTTGTATTAGTTCTTTGGGTCACACCCCCCAATGTTCAAGGCTTACTACTGACTTTGCCCTCAAGGATCACCCTGACTTTGCCTCTTGCGGCCCCCAGGTAAATTGAGTTTGAGACCCCCCTAGACCTTATTGTTTCAGTTCTAATATCAAGGTCTTTAGTCCACTTAGATTTGACCTTTGTTTATAGTGTTAAAGAGAGTACCGAGTTTACTTGGGGGCCTGCGACCGACCAGTTGTCCCAATACCACTTGCTCAAAAGATTTTCCTTCCTCCTTCCTGTGTTTCTTGGCCCTTTATCAAAGTCATTATTGTATGGGTGGGGCTCATTCTCTGGATATTCAAGTCTATTCCATTGATTTGAGGGTCTGATGCTACTTTGGGGGGGGGTATTGCCATCTGAATGATGCTAATTTTTCCAATTTACAATAACACAATGCAATAATACCCTCTGCGTGCCTGTGTTCGTTGCAGTTCTATTTCCTGTAGCCAGAATCTGGAATCAACCCAGATGTCCTTCAAGAGATGAGTGGCTAAAGAAACTGTGGTGTAGAGTCAGTGGAATATCATGCAGATGTTGGGAAATTGAAGTCACTGGGCCGGAGAGATAGCATGGCGGTAAAGCATTTGCCTTTCATGCAGAAGGTCGGTGGTTCGAATCCCGGCATCCTATAGGGTCCTCCCTTTGAGCCTGCCAGGAGCGATTTCTGAGCATAGAGCCAGGAGTAGCCCCTGAGCACTGCCGGGTGTGACCCAAAAACAAAAACAAAACAAAACAAAACAAGAGCAGTTAGAGAAATAACTACACTAACAGCTACCACGACAATAACAGCAACAGAAATACTGGGGGGAGGTAAGAAATGGGGGTGGAAAAGTCGCATTGGTGAAGGGGTGTTTGTGCATTTTATGGCTGAAACCCAATTACGAACATGTGCTTAAGCAAAGAATTTTTTGTTTTATTTTTTGGGGGGAGGCACACACGGTGACACTCAGGGGTTACTCCTGGCTATGAGCTCAGAAATCACTCCTGGCTTGGGGGACCATATGGCATGCGGGGGGATCGAACTGCGGTCTGTCTTAGGTTAGCGAGTACAAGGCAAACACCGTACCACTTGCGCCCAGTGCTCTGGCCCCTTAAATAAATAAATTTCTGCAGAAAAAAAAAATTGGACAATTCAACATTCAAAGAAAGCAGAACCCAGCACCCAACTTTCAGAGATCCCAAGCAACCAATATTTCTTGGGTCAGACAGTGGACCCTCAATTTTGTTCTTGTTGGTTTGTTTGGGCCACATTCTTTGGGGCTTGGGGGGAGGACACCAGCCCAATGCTTAGGTTGTGATGTGGGTGGGGTTCAGACGACTAGGAATCCTTAGTTTGGAGAAGCAAATCATGCTAAGCATGCACCCCACATCTGCGCCTATCCTGAAACTCAACATTAAAAACCCACTCAGGAGACCCTCGAATGCGATTTGAGAATCTCATTTGAGAATTTGAGAAAATGCTTTTCCTGGGCTGAAGTGTGTGGCCCCCCCTCCAAACCAAAACAATGCCTCTTGCCACCATAGGGCTAGAACAGAAGTCTTGTTTTCAGCATCTGTGTTTGTGGCACCAGGGGACCAAAGACCCTTCCCACAGTTTTGATTTTTCCAGACTAGCGGTCTTGTCTTTTGTTGGGGTGGGGTGGGGGGTGTTAGGAACCACAGTTTGGTGATGTTCAGGGCAGATTTCTGGCTGTGCATGCAGGAATTATTCTTGGTGCATTCGGGGGACCATGTTGGATTGAGGTGTTGGTTCCAAGCTAGGTACTCCCAGAGGCTGCGACACACCCATCTTTCATTCCTTCTGCTGTTTGTGGTGTTTGGATACTGGGAGCTGCTCTGGGTAAAACCCCCGAGGACTTGAATTTTCCAGATGAAATGAGCCACCGACCATGGGTCCAAACATCTTCCTTGCTCTTGTGCTGTGATGTAGGCCAGAACAGTTGAAGATGCTGGGTCCCCCTGGTTCGGAGAGTCACTGCCCAGTGGGAGAGGGTTGTTTTCTTGACTTGGTTTCTGGTTTTTCTTGGGGGCTCTTCCTGCCTAGGCTCAGGGTTGCTTCCTGCCTCAGTGGTCATTCCTAGAGCTGGTGGGGATGGGTTTTCCTTGCCTGTGAATTCTGCACACAAGCCCTCAATTTCAGACAAGGACAGCGTCCACCTTCCTTCTCTATCTTGTACAAATTCTACCTGCAGTCTAGCACTCAATCTCCCCCTGGAAGAGTCTAAATTCCAACTGTGGGGACAAGTTTCAGGGCGCTCTATTGAATCAACCAATCTGAGTCTCTCCTTAAGGTGTCTCTGAAGTTATTTCTATGATTTCTGCCATTATTTCTCTGCCATTATTTCCACCTGAGAATCAATATCCTGACCAAAGGGGGAAATGTGTAATGCGTTGTGGCCGAGTCTATAAAAACCAGGTTTATAAAAATTAGGATTGCAAGCTTCTACTGCTTTTTATTTTTTGCTTATTTTTTGGTTTTTGGGTCACACCTGGCGGCACTCAGGGGTTCCTCCTTGCTCTACGCTCAGAAATTACTCTTGGCAGGCTCTGGGGACCAAATGGGATGCCGGGATTCGAACCACTGTCCTTCTGCATGCAAGGCAAATGCAATACCTTCATGCTATCTCTCCGGCCCCTTCTACTGCTTTTTAGTATTTTTTTAAGGAGAGAGAGAGGTTGGATCCCTGAAACTCGGGGGTGGGGAGGGGGCTCGTGTGCAAGGCAAGCACCCTCCTAGCTGTGTACTCCCTCCAACCCCCCAATTTGTTTTCCTGTCTTTTCCCTCCACTTTCCCCAAAGCCATGGGCAACGCAAGGGTGTCGTGAGTTCCATGCCCGCTTTTGACTCACATCACAGTTTCTAGAATTTCCCCAGAATATTCTAAAGGGGTCGTGGGTGACTGTCATAGAACAGGAAGGAATGCCCTAGCTGTAGAGTGAGGAACCCACAAAATTTAGGTATCATTCTGGAGAAGGCTTCGGCTCTTCACTGAGGTTGGGGCTCCAGTGCCATCACAGAGACCCCGAAAAGTGTCCATGTGTTGGACCCAGAGGTACCAGGGAGTGAAGTGAGTTGGACACCTGCGAGGCCACGTATTTCCCCCCACACACACTGTATGCTCTCTCTCCACACTGAGAAGCCTAATGATAAGGAAATTAAAGATATTTTGATGAAGGTATATGGCTAAATCTTCAGGATTTAACCAGCCTATTTTTTATGCAAGACAGGATTTTTTGATTTTTTGCAGAAAAAACATACCCAGTCAGGGGCAGAGAGACATTAAAGCACGGCCATGTAGAACATTTCTGTTTGATACCCAACACACAATACAATACTCTCCCCCAAGGTTTATCATGAATGATCTTGAGCACAGGGCCTGGATTCTGACCTGAATGGTGGTATTTCTCCTACTTCCCAACAAATGGTGGCGTGGTGGCACTGTTAAAGTTTTCTTAAACACATTAACAACAACAACAACAACAACAACAAAACCCCACAAGCATTCTTTTACTCTTACTTTTGTTCCTAAGCATTGGAAGAACTTGCAGGGGCAAGTTCAGAAACACTGAGAGTTTATTCTTTTAAAATGAATAATGGAGTTTTGTTTGTTTGAGGATCATACGTTGCAATGCCCAATGCTTACTCCTGGGTTGGGAACTCAGGATTCACTCCTGGCAGTGTTGGGGAGGCCCTATGGAATGTTGGGGTTCAGAGGCATGCAAGGGAAATGCTCTCACCGCTGTACTGTGACCCTGGCCCCCGTTTTCCCTGGTTAGATATTTTCTTGCTTGATATTTGCCTTGAGCCTTGCACCAGATCAAAAGCATCAGAAAAGAAAAGCAGGCGGCTTTCGGCGGGAAACACCACCATCTAGAGGCCACTCTCATGAACTGCACAGAAACAGGAAGGATTGGACTATAATAACGATAGGATGGATGGATGGATGGATGGATGGATGGATGGATGGATGGATGGATGGATGGATGGATGGATGGATGGATGGATGGATATATGGATGTATGGATATATGGATGGATAGATAGGTGGATGGATAGATGGATGGATGGATAAATGGATGGATAGATTGATAGATGATAGATGGATGGATGGATAAATGGATGGATAGATTGATAGATGGTAGATGGAGGGATGGATAGATAGATGCATAGATAGATGGATGGATAGATAGATGAATGGATAGATTGATGGATAGATGGATGGATGGATAGATAGATGATAGATGGATGGATGGATAGATGGATGGATAGATGGATAGATAGATGGATGTATAGATGGATAGATAGGTAAGTGGATGTATAGATAGATGGATGGACGGATAGATGGATAGATAGATGATAATGGATGGATGGATGGATGGATAGATGCATAGATGGATGGATAGATTAATGGATGGATAGGTAGATGGATAGATGGATGGATGGATGAATGGATAGATAGATGGATGGATGGATGGATAGATAGATGGATGAACAGATGGATGGATGGATGGATAGATAGATGTATGGATAGATAGATAAATGGGTGGATGGGTGAATAGATTGGTCAATTGATGGATGGGTATGTGGGTGGATCGGTGGATGGGTGTGTAGATGGTTAGGTGGATGGATGAATGGACGGATGGAAGAAGGAAGGATGGATGAATGGGTGTGTGTATGAGTAGATCGTTGACTGGATCAATGGGTGGGTGGGTGGGTTGGTTGGTGGGTGGGTAGATGGGTGGGTGGGTGGATGGATGAATGCATGATGGATGGATGTGTGGGTGGGAGGGCGGGTGGGTAGGTGGATAGATAGATAGTTAGATAGATGGATGGATGGATAGATAGATAATAGATAAATAGACAGAGCAAATGGACAACTTGGGTTCAATCCCCAGCAACCCATATGGTGCTGAGCATTGCCAGCATTGGTCCCTGAACTCAGAACCAGGAGTCAGCCCTGAGCATCATCAGAGATCCCCACCCCCACCTCCCAAAAAAAAAACCAAATCAGAAACTTACCCATATGTGGGACGTCTTTTAGGTCCTAGATAACACATGCTTCAAGGTGACAGGAAGCCAAGAAGGGAGATGGTGGTAAGCTTTGACAGCCTTGGGCAGTCTGAATAGTGGGGAACTCAACTGAGCTTCTATGTTTCTGATAAACACGGGAAACTGGAGTCAAGGTTGTGAGGGTGACAGCTACAGAAGGACTGACACCCAAGGTTCAGAAACTCGCAGAGGGATACCAAAGGGTGCACAGAAATCATCGAACATTTTTGGGTGTTTTGAGGTCACACCCAGTTGTACCCTGTGCTTACTCCTGGCTCTGTGCAGGAAAATATGAAATCTATGTCAGCTGTGTGAAAGGCAAGTGCCCTTCCTGCTGTATTAATTTGTGGTCTCTTTTTCTTTTTCTTTCTTTCTTTTCTTTTCTTTCTTTCTTTCTTTCTTTCTTTCTTTCTTTCTTTCATTCTTTCTTTCTTTCTTTCTTTCTTTCTTTCTTTCTTTCTTTCTTTCTTTCATCTTTCTTTGTTTCTTTCTCTTTCTTTCTTTCTTTCTTCCTCTCTTTCTTTCGTTTCTTTCTCTCTGTTTCGTTTCTTTCTTTCTTTCTCTTTTTTCTTTCTCTCTTCCTTTCTTTGTTCTTTCTTTTTCTTTCTTCTGTCTTCCTTTCTTTGTTTTTTCTTTTTCTTTCTTCTTCTTTGAACTTTCTTCTTCCTTTCTATTTTTCTTTCTTTGCTCTTTCTATCTTTTCTCATCTTTCCTTCTTTCTCTTCCTTCATCCCCCTCCATTTCCTTTCCTTCTTTTATAAACTAAATCTTGCCATAAGTTTCTGTGCTGTGCTATAATGTTTTTCCATTCAGCAATTTTGTCCAGATTGTTTTCCTATGGGCATTTTTATTTTAATTAAATCACCATGAGATACAGAATTAAAAGTGTGTTGATAGTTGAGTTTCAGTATATATACTTTGTACAATGTAACAGGGTACATTTCATTTAGTACCGGAGTGTATAACATTGTATGACTTTAGATTTTATAAAACTTAAATCTGGGCCCGGAGAGATAGCACAGCGGCTTTTGCCTTGCAAGAGCTGATCCAGGACCAAAAGTGGTTGGTTCAAATCCCGGTGTTCCATATGGTCCCCTGTGCCTGCCAGGAGCTATTTCTGATCAGACAGCTAGGAGTAACCCCTGAGCACCGCCGGGTGTGGCCCAAAAAACAAAAAATAATTAAAAAAATAAAACTTAAATCTCTCTTTACTCTCTATGTAAAAAAGTCTTTTAAGTTAGATATTATATTCTGCCAGTAGATACTATTCTATCTTGTTTCTAGAAATCCTTAAAGGATACTGCAATTTTTGCTGTGAGTTGTGTATTCTCATATATGTATATATATATATATATATATGTGTGTGTGTGTGTGTGTGTGTGTGTGTGTGTGTGTATTCTTGTATAATTCCCTGACAATGTAATTTGTATCTCCAGATAACTAAAATACTTTTAAATAATCCACCCTCAACAATCTAGCTTGCTTATACCCTCGAGGGTAATGGCATGATTCATTTCTGCCCACTGCAACAAAAATTCTAGCAGAGAGAACCAAGTATTGGAAATGCATCACGAGGGGCCAGAGAGATAGCATGGAGGTAGTGTGTTTGCGTTTCATGCAGAAGGTCAGTGGTTCGAATCCCGGCATCCCATAGGGTCCTCCGAGCCTGCCAGGAGCGATTTCTGAGTGTGGAGCCAGGAGGAACCCCTGATCACTGCTGGGTGTGACCCAAAAACAAAAAAAAAAAAAGGAAAAAAAGAAAATGCAGCACAAGCTCATCTGCAGTTCATGGACACCCCCATGTTGGAGCCATTCATCTGCCTTGGGGGGAGCAAAGCTCACCCCAAATTTGTCCAGAATCTCCCTGGGTCCTTGGCGGTACGTTGGCT
Source organism: Suncus etruscus (assembly GCF_024139225.1). NCBI lineage: Eukaryota > Metazoa > Chordata > Mammalia > Eulipotyphla > Soricidae > Suncus > Suncus etruscus. The sequence continues at coordinate 658,643 of NW_026060315.1, read as the reverse complement.
GGACATCAGCTCTGTCCATGCCAGGGTCTGAGCCCTGAGATGTCAGTGTCTCCAGCACTAGCAAGAGCAGCTCTGCCTGCCTCCTGTCCACATCACAACCCACTCCGGTTGAGGCTCTAGACTTGACCATCAGTTCTGGGTTGGTACCAGGACACACTGGTTCTATCCCAACTGCTGGACTCACCCACCATCACTCAAAAGTGTTTTTCTATCTTTTACATGGAAAGTCTCCAAGTTAGAGCATTTTCTGGGGCCACAAAACATTCCTCCAGAAAAGTCAAGAAGTTGGTCTTTTCTCAGACCATCATTCACTAGAGATGGAAATGAATCTCAAACAGAAATGGAGAAATAACTCTAAGTTCTAGACACGAAACAAGTCACAACAGAAACCAGTAAGTCTGAGAAGAAATCAAGTAGTTCCTTTAAAGAGATGTGAATTGGAACACGAGTAACAGAATTTGTGGGACACAGGAAAAAGTGGTATTAAGAGGAAACTTATGGCAGTTACCACATAAATACAACTTGACTGAACAGCTAAGGAAATTGAAAAATGACCATCATATGTGCCAAAAGCAGCCATAATGAAAGAGAGCATGTAACTTAAGCAGAAATTAATGAACTGAAAACCCCAAAACAATCCAAAAGTTTAAATAAGGGATAAGCTGGGTATTTGAAAAAAACAAGATAAAAAAAAAGCACTAGAAAGACTCAGAAAAAGAACCACAGTAAGCTGAATCAGAAGTAAATGAAGAAAAGTCACAACACACACTATAAAAATTCAAAAGATTACCAGAGGTTATCCTGAGAATCATTATTTCACTAAGTAAGAAAACAGAAGAAATGGATAAATTCATCAATTCACAGAGCTCTCAAAACTGAATGAAGCAAGAATCTGGAATTCCTCGACAGACCCATCATTATCGAAGAAATTTAAATGGTACGAAAAGGTTTTTCCCAAACGAAAGCCCACGCCCAGATAGATTCACGACTGAATTCTTTCAAACCTTGAAAGAGAACCTACTGGCAATCCTTTTCAGGCTCTTCCAGGAAATTGAAGAAACAGAAACTCTCCCAAATAGTTTTTATGTATGCAGCTACCATCATCCAGATATCAAAAGCAAACTGAGACATCACCAAACCCCCCCCCCAAAAAAAAAAAACCAAACAAACAAAAAAAGAGAATTTCAGGGCTGGATTGATATAGCACAGCGGTAGGGCATTTGCCGGTCCTCTGAGCTAGGAGCGATTTCTGAGTGCATAGCCAGGAGTAAGACCCGAGCGTCACTAAATGCTAAGTGTGGCACAAAGAGAGAGAGACAGAGAGACAGAGAGAGAGAGAGAGAGAGAGAGAGAGAGAGAGAGAGAGAGAGAGAGAGAGAGAGAGAGAATTTCAGGCAGATATCCCTGATAAATACAAATGCAAAGATCCTCAACAAAGCACTAGGAAACATAATCCAAGAATTCATCAAACTCATCAACACCATGACCCAAAGGATTCATCTCAGATTTGCAAGGCTGGTTAACATAGGCAAGTCTATCAATATAGTACAAAATATAAAAAATAAAAAAATAAAAATTATGAACCAATAATAGACCAAGTAAAAAACATTTGAAAGATCCAATACCAATTCAAAATTGAGATGACATTCAACAACGAGATGAAAATTGAAGGGAATTTCTTTAATATAGTCAAAGCTATAAACCTCAAGCCCACAGCAAACATTACACTCCAAGAGGATAAACAATGGAAACTTTTTTCTATGATCTGACACAAGAAAAATTTGCCCACTCTTACACTTCTATGCAATATAGTAAGATATCAAGGGCATACAAATAGGAAAGAAAGAAGTCAGGGCTGGAGAGATAGCATGGAGGTAAGTCGTTTGCCTTGCATGCAGAAGGTCATTGGTTTGAATGCCGCATCCCATGGGGTCCCCCCTTTGAGCCTGCCAGGAGCGATTTCTGAGCATAGAGCCAGGAGTAGCTCCTGAGCGCTGCCGGGTGTGACCCCCCAAAAAAAACAAAAAACAACAACAAAAAGAAAGAAGTCAAGCTGTCAGTATTTGTGAATGACATTATACTAGACTTAGAAATTCATAAAAACTATACCAATCTATATTTATAGATTTATAAATCTATTTATATAAACCTATATAGATTTATTCCTATTTATTTATATTTATTTATTTTTGTGTGTCACACCCGGCAGTGCTCAGGGGTTATTCCTGGCTCCAGGCTCAGAAATTGCTCCTGGCAGGCACAGTGGACCATATGGGACGCCGGGATTCGAACCGATGACCTCCTGCATAAAAGGCAAACGCCTTACCTCCATGCTATCTCTCCAGCCCGATTTATTCCTATGTATATAAATAGATTTGTACAGTAAAGTGGCAGGCTATAAAACAATATAAAAAAATCTATGGTTTTTCTATCATCAAATAATGGAAGAAGAGAAAGAGATGTCAATAGCAACAGTGATCTTTGGAAAGAAGAAGATGAGAGACATCACTTTCCCCCAAATATAAAGGGTAGCATAAGGTGGTAGTTATTAAAACAGCATGGTATTAGAAGAAAGACTGGCCCTCAGATCAGTGGATTAGACTTCAATTCTGAGATTGATAGGCAGACATACAATCTATGAACGTTCATGTGTGTAACTGGGACTTCTCTCTACATCCCCCAGCCCAGACCCGACATGGTACCAAGGCAGTGTGGCCAGCTGGAGCGCAGGTGGAGATGCCTGAATCCTGGGCTCAGTTCTGGCTGGTGCAGGAACTCAGAACTGGGTGCTCAGAAAAAACAGCAAAGAGGGTCTTGTGCCAAGTGGGGGGCTCTATTAAGGTCCAAGGTGTAAGGCTCGCAGGAGCCCCAGCCATGTGCGCCATGTCACAAAGGGAACCCCAGTAGGACCCTGGTTTCTAGGGATGTGCTACACTTTCTGATTCAGTCCTAGGGACTTGGCTGCAACATGGGAGCTATTTTGAGCATTTTTTCCTCCTACAAGACATCGCCCACTTTGGGCCCAGGTCCTGGAAATACCCAGCCAGCTCTCCCGGATCCCAACTATGCATGTATCAAGAACAACATCCTTATGGTCCTCTGAACTAAACTGTGAGTGTCAGCTGAGGGGATCCCAGAGAAATGGTGAAACTTTGGATAGGGCTGCGGAGGCCCAGGAGACATAAAGGAGGGTGGGAGGGCAGAGAAAGGGGGACCATGGGTAGAGGGAGGAGATGTCTGAAGGTGGGAGGAATGGGGACCCTGGAAGAAGGGAGGAGTGTCTGAGATGCGAGAAACAGAGGCCCTGAATGGAGACGGGGTGCCTGAGGGTAGGGGTAGGGGGACCCAGGGTGGAGGGAAGAGGATCTGAGGGAGGAACCCCCAAGTAGAGATTGGGAAGCCCAACGGTGAAGTGGTGTGAGCCCTGAGAGTGGAAAGAGATAGAACCCAGGACTTATAGATGCAGTGAGCCCTGAGAGTGGAAAGAGGTGGAAACCAGGACTTGTCGATGCGGAAGAGAGAGAAATCCAGATGCGGGAGGGAGGAAAACCACAAGGGAGCAGGTGGGGAAGCCCGAAGAGGGGAAAGTTTGGGGGACCTAGAGAGCACATGTGGGGGGAGCCAGCAGTGGACACAATGAAAGCACTTGTCTTGCTGGACCAGGTTCATGTCCAAGTCCCAGACGGAGTGTGACCCCTAGGCAGGTGAGCAGGTTTGAGTACTAAAGCACCGCAGGACTGCCCCTGAACCCATTTTGTTGAATACAATGATGGAGCTGTGAAAAGATGATGGGCCCCCCCAAAGTCACAGAGATCCAGGGTATCTTGGGTATCTTAGGTCACACAGGTACAGGATCTTGAGGTAAAAACAAGGGTGTTTGAGGACACACTATTCCAGGTTTCTGAGGTTGCACCATTTGCCCCTGAACCCATTTTGTTGAATACAATGATGGAGCTGTGAAAAGATGATGGGCCCCCCAAAGTCACAGAGATCCAGGGTATCTTAGGTATCTTAGGTCACACAGGTACAGGATCTTGAGGTAAAAACAAGGGTTTTTGAGGACACACTATTCCAGGTTTCTGAGGTTGCACCATTTCAGGGTCCCTGAGGACACACAAGTCTTGGAACTAAGGTCAAACAGATCCAGTGTCTCTCAGTTTACATCGTTCCAGGGCCCCTGTAATTACAAAGCTCCAGTTCCCAGAGTTCACCTAGGTCCAATTCTTTGAGGCACAGAGATCCAACTTCACTGAATTCACGTAGTTTCAGGACCCCTTAGGGGACACAAGTCCAAGGCCCATTAGGTCAGGTAACACACAGGAAAAAAGGGGCCCCGGAATAAAGTTTACACCCAAATCTAGGGTCCCTGGGGTCACAGAATGCAGGGCCTTGAAGGTCACACTTTTCCAGGTCTGAAAGTTACACAGTACAGGTTTCCTGAGCTCATAAAGGTCCAGAATTCTTGAGGATCACAGGCCGAGGGTACCTGAAGTCACACGTTTCCTTGTCACTGAGGCCATATAGGACCACTGTTCCTGAGATCACACAGGACTAGGGTTCTTGGCGTTCAAGAGGTCCTAGGTCCAGAGGCCCACTGAGCTCAGATTACACAAGGGTTCAGGGAACATGGCGTCAGACAGATCCAGAGGTACAGAGGTCACACAAGTCAAGGGTCACTGAGGTCATATAAGTCCAGTTCTTGAGCTTACAAAGGTCGAGTGTTCCTGAGGTCACAGCGGTCCAGGGCCCTCGAGACCACAGAGGTCAATGGCCTTGAAGTCACACATTTCCAGGACATTCAGTTCTCACCAGTCCAGGTTTTCTGACGTCACAGAGTTCCAGAATTTCTGTGGTCAGACAATTCCAAGGTCCCTTGGAAACACAGATACAGACCCTTAAAGTCACTGATGTCACAAGGGCCCTTGTTCCCTGAGTTTTCATAGGTCCAGGTTTCTGAAGTGTGTGTGTATGTATATATTTATATATGTATGTATATGGTGTCTCTGAGGGCATACAGTTCTAGTTCCCAGAGTTCATGCAGGTCAGTGTCCCTGAGATCCCATGGCCTCTGAGTTGACAAAGACCCAAAGCTCATCAGGTCAGTTGACACAGTGAAGGACCTTTCAACTCGGTTCAATCACAGATCCAGGACCTCAGAGGTCACACAGGTAGAAGGTTCTTGAGGTTGCACAATTCCAGGACCCCTGAGATCAGATGACACAGGGTTCAGGGTCCCTGGAGTCAGACATTTCCAGGGTCACAGAGGTCACACGAGTCCAGGTCACTGAGGTCCTGGTCCTTAAAGTCACATATTTCCATGACCCTCATTCACGCAGGTTTTCTGGTTTGTTTGTTTGCTTGGTTGGTTGGTTGTTTTTTGGGTCCCACCCGGCAGCACTCAGGAGTTCCTCCTGGCTCTAGGCTCAGAAATCGCTCCTAGCAGGCTCAGGGGACCCTATGGGATGCCAGGATTCGAACCATCGCCCTTCTACATGCAAGGCAAACGCCCTACCTCCATGCTATCTCTCCGGCCCCAGGTCCAGGTTTCCTAAGGTCACAGTTCCCTGCATCACACTATTTCAGGGTATCTGAAGTCACAAAGGCTTCTAGGTCCTGCAGATCAGACAAATAGAGGGGCCTTAAGGTCACTTTATTTATTTTTTATTTTTTTATTTTTTTGGTTTTTGGGCCACACCCGGCAGCGCTCAGGGGTTCCTCCTTGCTGTCTGCTCAGAAATAGCTCCTGGCAGGCATAGGGGACCATATGGGACGCCGGGATTCGAACCAACCACCTTAGGTCCTGGATCGGCTGCTTGCAAGGCAAACGCCGCTGTGCTATCTCTCCTGGCCCCCCTAAGGTCACTTTAAACACAGGTCCAAGTACCCTGAAGTCACACAGAAGTGGGCCCAGGGGCAAAGAGGTCCCAGAGGTACGGTGACCCTGAGATGAGAACGTTTTACACACAAGTCCAGGTCAAAAGGTTTAGGGTCCCACGGCCACTCAGTTCCATGGTCCCTGGTATTATTTATTTATTATTCTCATTTACTGTAGTTTATTTGTTTATTATTATTTATTTATTTATTGCATATATCTCGGTCCCTAAGTTTAGAGTGGTCCAGTTTCTCTGAAGTCCCCCAGATCAAGTGTCCCTGAGGTCACACAGGCCCCAGAACATAAGGTCAAACATATTCAATATCTCTGTGTTTTTTGGGGGGTGAGCATACCTGGTAGTGATCAGGGGCTATTGCTGGCTCTTGGCAGGCTCCGGGATGCCAGGATTCGAACCGCCGTCCTTCTGCATGCAAGGCAAACTCACTACCTTCATGCTATCTCCCCGGCCCCACTTCAGGGCCTGTTAAATCACACTGCTTCAGGGTCCCAAGTTCAGGTCCCCAGGGGTCACACAGGTCCAAGGCCCCTGAGAAGTCAGTTTGACAGACAGATCCAGTCTGAAGTCACAACTGCCTAGGTTCCCTAAGGCAATGCAGGCCCACGGTCCATGTGGTCACACAGTTCTTGTCCACAGAGTTCACACAGATACAAGTCCCTTGTTCACACAGATCCAACATCCCATATAGGCCCAGGGCTTCTAATGTCAGATTATAAACTGGTATAAAGCCCCTGGATTCGCTTTACACACAAGTCCTTGCGTTACTGAGTTCACGCATAGAGGACCTCTGAGGCCACACATTCGGTCCTTAGGTCACTATACAGGATCCCTGAGGTCACAGAGTAGAGAACTCTTGGACCCCAGACCCTGAAAAGTTTGCCCACCCCTTCCCCCTCACATTCCCAGGCCAAATTCCGAGAGAATGAGATGTGAGTTTGTATCATAGAGTGTTCGAAGCCTCCTTGTCATAAAGGCTGTCCTGTTTTTCGGCCCAAATGGTATCAGACCAGATAAGGGATGAAGCCGGGGGTGGGTGGGGAGGGGAGGCAGGAAGTCAGGACTGTGAGACACAAGAACCAATAATGTATTCTGTGAAAATGAAACTATTTGTGTTAACCAATATCATGCTTAGCATTCTAAGGCTGTTGACCCTAGATAAATTGCCTGTTGGTTTTATGCAGGGCACTTTGTCTCATGATAGAAGGCCCAGCTATAGCTGATTACACC